>NC_137017.1:5392809-5415309 GCF_032717465.1 Coenobita brevimanus | reverse complement strand
GGTACCTGGATACCTTGCAGTGACGTAAACTCAGGTAATGGACAAACGTTTTAGAGTTACCTTGATACGTTTCTATGTCGTAAACTCAGGTAAAGGACTAACGTTTGCAAGTTACCTGGATACCTTGCACTGTCGTAAACTCAGGTAAAGGACTAACGTTTGGGAGTTACCGTAAGACGTTTCTATGTCGTAAACCCAGATGCAAGGCTGACGTTTGAGAGTTACCTCGTTATGTATTTGGGTTCTTATTCCTCGCTAAACATTTTCACCCCGCAATACTAATGTTTACTATGTGTCCTACTGTATAAAGCGTGAAGGACAGCTACAAAAAAAAAAATACCTAATATTCCTTTTCATGTTGCCTTTCATTGTAATTAAAATAGTTTAGAATGTCTTCCTTCCTTTCTTGCCTATTTTTCCTTCTCGATTCTTTTCCTTCTCAGTTTTTCCTACTCGCTTCTTTTCCTTCTCAGTTTTTACTTCTCACTTCTTTTCCTTCTCAGTTTTTCCTACTCACCTTTCAGTACAAGCAAAAATAGTATTAAATGTTTTCCTTCCCTTCTTGCCTATAAAATTTCTTGGCCTGTTTGCCCTCTCACTTTTTCCTGCCGGGTTCGACTGGAGGGTTTGGTGGTTGGGGCGATCCCTCCTTCCAAGCTCACTTTGACTTAGACCATTTTGTTAAAGTAGTTCCCTAACACCTCTTCTTCATCGATTTATTTTTGATACGATCGCTAATATGACTTTGTACGTTATTTGTAGAAAGAGTATGGTTAGAGGGATTTATATATATACGGAAAAAGGTAGTAGGATTAACAGACAAAATAAATCGCTTTGAAATAGATGTTAGGGAGCATTCAGTACGACAAGAAGACGGGCCTTTCTCATTGATTATATTCCTCAGTTTTTACCCTAAAACCTGGAAAGGACTGTAATCAGTTTCTGTATCTTATTTTTGAGGTGGGAATGAGTCTCCTAGATTACTAACCAAAATCATCCCTCCACTCTGACTATTACACTTAGTTATCAACTCTCTCTCTCTCTCTCTCTCTCTCTCTCTCTCTCTCTCTCTCTCTCTCTCTCTCTCTCTCTCCAGTGTGCCCATTCCTTTTATGTTCTTCATGTTTTCTTCAGTATTTTCTTTCTCGTTCCTTCCTGCATTAGTACTCTCTCTCTCCTTCCTAACTCTAATCCCTCAGTTTATTTATTTCCTCTGTTTTCTTTATCTGTCTTCCCTCCTTTGTGTCCTTCCCTCCTCCTCTTCACACACCTTTATTCTTTTTTCTCTTATCTCTTTCTTTCTTTTTCTCACTTTCTCCCCTCAATTTTTCCCCTCTCCTTCACACCCATTCTGTTTGCTTATCTCTTGCATTTTATTTTTTTATCTTTTTATTATTATTATTATTATTATTATTATTATTATTATTATTATTATTTTCGTAGTACTTTACACCCTGAAGATAAAGGAGATTGTTTTTACCCTTGTCTGTCTGTCTGTCTATCTGTCTGTCTCTTCCGTTTGTTTTTTCTGTTTATAGTCTGCGGCTGTTTGTGTCTTTGTTTGTCTGCATGTCTGCCCGCCTGTCTGTCTGTTTCTGTATCAGTGTATGTATGTAATGTAGCCTGTGTGTGCAGTGTGAGTTCATGTATGTATGATTTATGTGCATTTATGTATGTATGTATGTCCGTCTCTTCCTCCTCCCTACACCCCATCCGTTCTTATGTCTCTCTTCTTTCCTTTGACTTGTTCTTTTCTTTATCTTCTCTCTCTCTCTCTCTCTCTCTCTCTCTCTCTCTCTCTCTCTCTCTCTCTCTCTCTCTCTCTCTCTCTCTCTCTCTCTCTCTCACCATTCCTCCCTGCCCCTAGAGATGTCCCTTCAAGGCACCTACCTGGAGGCGGCCTGACACCCGTCCATCCTCATTACTTCCCTCCAGAATCCTTCCTTCCTTCCCTCCTTCCTTCCTTCTTCCTTCCCTTCCTTCTTCCTTCTTCCTTTTCTTCCTTTCATCCTTCCTTCCTTCTTTCCTTCCCTTAGCATCTGCATTCCTTCCTTCTCTCTTCCTCTCCTACGCATTCCCCTTCCCCCTCCCTCTTCCTCTCCTACGCATTCCTCTTCCCCCTCCCTCTTCCTCTCCTACGCATTTCCCTTCCCCCTCCCTCTTCCTCTCCTACGCATTCCCCTTCCCCCTCCCTCTTCCTTTCCCTCCCATTCTTCCTCGTCTTTCCTTCACTCATTCTTCCTCTTCCCTTCCCTCCTCTTACCCCTCCCTCTCCCTCCTTCTTGAGTTTTCTTTCCCCTCTTTTGCTCTGTTTTCTCCATCTGTCCTTCTCTCCATCCATCCACCACTCCATCCCTTCTCCTTTCCATTCGTCCACCCTAACCCTCCTTCCCCTATTCCTCCTCTCCATCATTCTTTCTCTCCATCCCTCCTCCTCCTCCTCCTCCGTACCACCTTCTCACTATCTCTCCTCTCCATCCCTCCTTTTCCCCATCCCTCGTACTATCCATCCCACCTCTCCATCCCTTCACCTCTCCCTCCGTCTCCCCATCCCTCATCTCCGTCCCTCCATATCTCCAGCCTTCCCTCCATCCCGTCACCTACCTGGAGGCGGCGTGACACCCGTCCATCCTGATTACTTCCTTCCTCTGCCTTCCTCCTCCTCCTTCGCTCCTCCGCACTCTCACTCAGGAACTCTTAGGGACGAAGCCATCTCCTCTTCTTCCTCTTCTTCTTGAATTCCTCGCTTCTTCCTTGTCTTCCCTCCCTTTTTCCCGTTTTCCCTTTTTTCTTCCTTGTACTTCTTTCCTCGTCTCTGTACCTATAAATTCTGACTTCCTCCTCTTATTCCTCCTTTTCTTTCTTCCTCAGCCTTTTCTTCCTATTTGTGTGTTTTTTCCTGTCGCCTTCAGCCTATTCTTCACTATATTTTCCTCTTTTCCTTCCTCTTTGCCTTCTCACTAATTTTTTTTCTTGGCCTTTTTCCCTTTCCCGTTTGCCTTTTTTCCCTTCCTCTTTCACTTTTTCTTATTCCTCCTTCAACTTTTCTTCCCTTTACTTTTTTCCTCCTCCTGTTGCCTTCTCTTTCTTCCTCTTCCTCCTCCTCCTTCCTCTATCGCTCTTCCTTCTCCTCCACGGACACACTCATGCTGAGAGAAGTCCTTTTTTTAAGAGGGAAGGCGAATGGAGTGGAAAGCTCTTGTGGGTGACTCAGTTTAGGGAGTCTCTCTCTCTCTCTCTCTCTCTCTCTCTCTCTCTCTCTCTCTCTCTCTCTCTCTCTCTCTCTCTCTCTCTCTCTCTCTCTCCCTCTCTCTCTCTCCCACTTTACCTTCCGTATTTTTTTTTCTACTTTCTTTTACCGTCTTTCTTTTCACTTAAGTTTGGAGGACTTTTTAATTTTTATCTTCGTAATCTTCTTTCTTTCTTTTTCTGTTTTCCTGTCTTTTTCGTCTTTATTTCTCAATCCTTCTTTCCTTATCATTTATATCTATTTTCCTTTCTTTTCACTCAGGTTAGTTATTCGCGTCCCTTTCTTTTTCTTTCGTTCTTTTTATATACAGTTTAGAAGAAGGCTTTAGTGTTTTTTTGTTTTTTTACTTTCTTCACTAAGGATTAGTTATCTTGATTTTTCTCGTATTTTTATTTTTTTATTTTTTCGTTTTCGTCTAAATTTATGAGGAGGACTTAGGACACATTTTTCTCCATTTTTTTATGTTTTTCTTAATTTTCTTGTTTTTTGTGGTTATGTTTCACTAGATTTGGGGGGAGACACAGCTGAACTTTAATGCTTTTTAGTTTTCTTCCTTTTTTCACATTGTCAAAACATTTTTTTTTTTTTTTTTTATTTCAGCTCTAAATTTTTCTTTCACCATTTATATTATTTTTATATTTTTTCAAACACTAGATATACCTCTCCTTATCAGTCGGCTCTTCCCTTTATCATTAGTTACTGATACACTTCTCAACGTCCACCAAATCCACTGATATGGGAGATAATGTTTTTCTTATTATCTGCAGACGATTGTATTCGTCTTTGTAGTGGCTTCCTCTCCTATAAAGATTGAGTTTTCATTACATTAAAGCTACACATGTACTAAACTTTCTGAAATCTGTTTACAGTCGCACGGTGACACACGTAAACTAGAAAAAAAAATGGAAACTCAATTTTTTTCAGTGCTCTCCATTAATAATTCGCTTTTGTATTTATTGCCCTATTTTGTCTCACTTAATATATTTATCAGACTTTTATCCTTATAACGGTGATGGAGGTTATACTATTTTCTCGTATATTTTTTCAGTCCGTGTTAATTATTTTCAAAAACAACTTAAGGTTTTCGATGCACTTTTTTTTTTAACAATAGTTTAACAGTTATTATGTTTCCATCGTTTATATAACGATTTTTCATTGATTTATCCTTTTTAAAATAGTTTTTTTCGATCTTTAATTTCAGCTGTCTTTCTTTTAAACATTAATTTTGCAATTTTTCGTCACTTCACTTTGTGTGAGTTTTTCACTTAAAGCAGGTGTGCAAGTTTATTTCAAAAACTAACTTCCATTTTATTCGTACTTTTTTTTACGTTCATTTATCGCCCAGTGCTAATTTGGTTCATAATTTTTCGCCTCTCACTTTCTTTTTCTTTCTCTCTCTCTTTTTGCCTTAATATTCGCCCTGTGCATATGTGTTAAGTAATTTCATGTCCATCTTTTTCATTAAGTTAATTTTCCTTCGTATTCCGTTATATATATATCACTTTTCCTTTTAATTACGTTCATGTATGTCCTTATTTATCTCTTTTATCCTGTACATAACTTTCACGTTCATTTATCGGCCCGTCCAAATGTTGTGTCTTTATTTTCAACTTCCACTTTTTTTTTTTTTTTTGCTTCGTACGTTTATTTATCACACTTTCCTTTGTATATTTTATTTCTTACGTACACGTTCTTTTCACATATTGCTTCTTACGTTCGTGTTATTTTTTTTATTTTGCTTTTTACGTTCGTTAGTCGTCCGTTCCTAATGAGGCGCTCATGTCGACGGTCACCTTGATAAAATTAGGTGACTGTGATTACCTTTGTGTGTGTGTGTGTGTGTGTGTGTGTGTTTTCTGGCAACTGCCAAACATCACCAGAGACCCATCAAAACAACAAAAATTAAATGATACTTTTTTTTTTTGTCATTGTTCAGATTTTTCTTATTTTGCAACTTATCTCACGTAACTCATTGGCAGAAAAAGACACTATTACAGCTGTGCATCTTCTCCATTGCACTTCGTTGTGGCAAGCATCATATTCTCGTGTTAATCCAGTTAAAACTCAGCATATAGAACAGGGAGCTGGCAATATTAAACCAAGTTAGAATAAAAAGGGTATAGAAGCAGCACTGCCCCATGAACCATTTAACTGACATTATTTTTTTTTTTTCTAGATAATGTAATCGTAAGGTGTAATAATAGCATGAAGGGGTTACTCCAAAGAACTATTATTTCTCTCAGATGAAGAAAATCCCTGTCATAAGCCTGAATATAACATCAAAGTGCACCAAACGCAGTGAAAGGGTTAATCTTAGCACTTATTTTCACAGTAACTAAAAAAAAAGAAAAAGAAGAAAAGGAAAATCGTACTCCCACAATAAGCAGAGAGAAAAAGAAAAAATCGAACTAAAAACAACGCTGCTTTTTTGTCTTTTTTTTTTGTGTGTGTGTGTGTCTCCCTTTTTCGCTCCCCTTCAAGCACTTTTCATAAATCGAGGCGTGATGGGGTGATTTGGCCCTCAACCTGCCACCCTCCCTCCCTCCCACATAACACTCGAGAGGGTCAACTGGGGTCATGACCTGGGCAGTGAAACTAAACTGAATCCAGCAAGGCATTTTTTTTTTTTTTTTTTTTTTTTTTTTTTTTTGAGGGGGCATATTCACAGGGCATGCAATCTTAGATGGAAACGAATGAGAACATTTTTGCTTGGTAAGAGGCTGGTGTTTTGTATTTTTCTTGTTTATATATGGTTTGTTTCAGTTTGTTATTTGTACTGACCCACGAATGTATTGATTTATTTATGTATTTGTTATTTGTTTATTTTTGTATTATTATTTTTTTTTTTTGTGGGAGGGGGGAAGATGGATCATTTGGAAATTTTGTTTGTGGTAATGAAAGAAAAAATTTGTACTTAGTTAAGAGTCTGATGTTGATAAAGAGAGTGATACATATAGTAGTTATTTGTTTTGTAATTATCTATAGAACAACGAACTTTATTTATATTCTTTGTTTCTTTATTTTATTTTAAAGATGGGTCACTTTCGGGTAGTGCATTTTTTTTCGGGTATGTAGCAACTTGATAACGCATTTGTCGTTTATAATGGAGTGGTGGTGTGTTATTTGGATGGGTAGGCAAAGTTTTCTTTACTGTATATAGATTAATAGGTAGATAGATATAGACAGATATGGATATAGATATAGGAAGTTACAGATAACATTCAGGGATCAAATTTCGTTCGTCATGAAACGTAAAAGAAATGTTGAAAATGGCTTGATTCTCTCTCTCTCTCTCTCTCTCTCTCTCTCTCTCTCTCTCTCTCTCTCTCTCTCTCTCTCTCCAGTGACGCTTTTAATATCTTTCTTTCTTTTTTTTCTTTTTTTTGCTGCCAGACGATTATATTAACTCAGGGGGATTATCTTAACAGAGAAGGGGTTCAGTGAGGCTTTATAACCCTCCAGTTGGAAAAGTCTCCCCTAAGCTGAAGAAAATCGTCTAAAGATAAAAAAAAAAATATGCTCTCATACTGAAGGGGTTAAGAGATATTCTAGTTGATATGGACATGACTTTTTAGCAGCATTTATTTTATGTATGTATGTATGAATGTATGTATGTGTGTGGGTGTGTGTATGTGTGTATGTATATTTATTTATTTATTTACTTCTATTTATTTATTCATTCATTAATTTTAGTATTTGATAACTTGCAAATCACGCCCAGTTAATAAAAATGGTCATGCAGAGAGAACCCAAAGAAAAAGCTGTAGTTCATAAATACTACTGTATAGTGTAAAAAAAATTTCTACTCGTCCTTGACTATTAAATTTCTTGGTAGTTTGCTAAGTCGACCCTCAATATTGACCTCGTTTGTCCGTGCTGGGGAGTAATTAAAATTCGTCCCTGCAGACCTAAAATTAGAAAAAAAAAAAAAAAGTATATAGTAGAAGTTTAATTTTTGCACGGGGCCACTTTTTTTTTTTTTTCTTTTTTTTCAGTACTTTAGAAGTCATTGGGTACCTGATATTGATTGACCTTGTTCGCCCGTGTAGGTGGAAAATTATATGAGAGAATTGCCTGTGGAACCGTGTAGCTTTTTTTTCTTTTTTTTTTCTTTTTTGCCTTCGGAGATGGTACTTATGTGAGGAAATTGTTTGTCGAACCATTAAAGTTTTTTTTCCTTTGGGGATGGAAATTGTGAGAATAATGCTTGTAGAACCAATAGACTTTTTTTCTTTTCATTTGCAGATGGAAATTGAGAAAAATGCTTGTAGAACAGTTCAGCTTTTTTTTTTTTTTTTTTATTGCAGTGGAGATTTAAGATGAAAAACATGTTAATAGAACAAAATCTTTTTTCACCAGTGCTGATGGAATATCCCCTGAAAAAAGTACGTATAGGACCAGATGTAAGCTTTGCCCTCCTTGAAAATGAAATAATGAAGGTAGACAGGCGTAAACGATTTTTATTCCATGCGCAAGATGAACAAAATGAAAAAAAAAAAAAAGAAAAAGAAAAAACTAGGTGATGGAATTTCAAGCCAGAGGTCCTAAAATTCGCTGAATCCATATATATATTTTTTTTACCTTTACCGAAAATAGAACGAAAACGGAAGGTAATCTGTAGAACTTAAGACCACGAATCCAGACGATGTTTTTTTTTTTTTTTTTTTTTTTTTTTTTTTTTTTTTTTGCACATGATTGAACCAAAATGAAAAAAATATACATATTCTGTGGAATTTTAAGTCATGAAGCCCAAAGTCAGTGAATTTATATTATCTTTGTTTTTCTATGGATAAAACGAAAGCAAGAAAATTTTTTGATAACGATGGAAATTGATCAAGGAAAAAGAAAAATTAAACTACAGAATTTTAAGTCTTATAAGAGTTGGTGGATTCAGATGCTTCTCTTTTCACGAACACGAGTGAAACGAAAAGTAGTAGTAGTACTGTGGTAGTAGTAGTAGTAATAGTAGTACTAATAGTAGTAGTAGTAGTAGTAGTTGTAAAGTAGAAAATTTGTAGAAGTAAAAATAAAGAAAAGAAAAAAGTATCGACGAACTTCAAACCATGAATATGAAAGTTGATGGATCCAGACTTTATTTTTTAAATTGTTTTTCCCGTGCAGATGAAACAAACGGAAAAATAAAATACAAAATAAAAAAGGTTTTCGACACTACAGGAAGTCATGGATCTCTCCCAAGTAAAAAAATAAATAAATAAAGTAATGCACGGTACAGGAAGGCATGGATTTCCAAAAAATAAAAATAAAAAAATCAACGCACAGAAACCATAGCTCGCTCCCAAACAGACCCCAGCTCCCTAAGGTCCTGTTTTTGGAGGGTGAAAATAGCGAGCGTAATTTCTTCGAGGAGCTGCTTGAGGAGTTGGCACAATTAACCGTAGCAGCCTTGACACTCACCGCTGCCACACACGCGGAAGTCGGTAGGAAGGCAGCCTGGGTGGGGCAGAGAAAAAGGTAGCTTCCTCTTCCTCTTCCTTTCCCGTATCCTCTTCCTTTCCCGTATCCTCTTCCTTCCCCTCTTCCTTTCCGGTTCCCTCTTACTCTTTCTTTTCCTCTTTCTCTTTCTTTTCCTCTTCCCCTTTTCTTTTCCTCAGTTTCCTTTTCCTGTTCTTGATGGAGGTACGCTTGTGATTATATTTCTCTTATTTGCCTGGTCGCTCCCTCTTGCATGTGATGAAGTGTGGAAGTCTGCAGAGTGTGAAGGGCAAAAAAGATCACTTCCTACTCTTCCTCTTCCTCTTGATAGATTTGTGATTCGGGTGATGTTTACTTTTGACCCTCACGCCAGTGTTCTCATAATTGTTATGTAGTTACGATTGGGGTTAATTTAATCGTAATCTCAGTGTGTTCTTCGTCAGACTCACCTTTCACCTTGTTTTCCCCATTCTCTTCCTGTTTCTGACGAGTTCCGATTATATTTAGTAGTAGTAGTAGTAGTAGTAGTAATTTGTCTTAATCTCTCTAATCTCTCACCAAATTTAACCTGCTTTGAACCTTCATCTGTTACAGATTTGGTTTTGGTAATTATATTGTATTTTATTTTTCATCAATTCCTCGTCTGTCCTTCCATCAACCTGACCTTCACCTTAAGACTCGGTTCACACCTTTATTTGTCGAAGTTCCAGTTGATTTCGTGTGATATTTATTTGTTTATTTATGTATTTATTTATTTATTTTGTGTCCTCATCAACCTTGACACCTTTAGTCGACTGACGTTTGTTTGTCAAAGTACCAACGGAGCGATTTTGCAATTTGATCCAACGCTTTTTTTCTTTTTTTTTAAATCCGCACTATTGTGTAACAAGCTCTAGACTAACTCGCACCTCGGACGATGTTACGACTGGGTGATTCCGTGATTAATTAAAGAAACACATGCTATATACATTATCAGCATGTCTATCCCTTCACAGAGGCTTTCGTATTTTTGACATTTGATCTACACTTTTTTCTCAATTCACATCCAAGGCCCTATTCGCTTCTGTTAAGGATGTTTCCTAACATCTTTTCCTAAGCGACTTACTTTGCTTATTACACCTTATTGCCATACTCCGTGTTCCATAAATCCGTCTACTAATATCGCCACACTCTGCATAGATAACGTTTAAAAGGATATTAAACAGCCTTATCCAAAAATAAATCGCTGCGGAAAAGGTGCTAGAGAGCCTCCAAAACTGACGAGAATACGGGTCCAAGTCTAATCAGGTTCGGATTGGATGATACTGTGATTAAATTTGCACACTAATCTCTTACTGATCCGATCACGTCACAGTAGCTCAAAAAGTAGCGCACATTTATCAAAAAGTTGCAAAAAGTTGATACGGTACAAAAAAAAAATAATAATAATAATAATCTACACATCACGCAAAATCTTGCCTCATTTCAACTTGTATAACTCGAGTAATATTTTTTTTCCCTAAGTTTTCGACTGGGCATCTGTTTTTTTCATAACTGAGCATTATTTTTTCATACATTTCCAACTGAGCGATCCCAAACAATTAATTCACTCAAAAAATCAGGGCCAGTTTTGTTTCACAAAGTCCCAGCAGTTCAGTTCCTTTAAAAAAAGAATGACACACGCACACAATCACAAAAACACACACAAGAATAGAAAATAAAAATCTTTAGGTCCCCTTCAAGTCAGCCCTCACCTCAAACCCCTCAACTTTCCGTGGGGCGAGAGAGGAAGGGGGACGAGTGGCGGTAGTGCGAGTGAGGTAAGGCGGACGAGAGAGGCGGCACCGCTCCTGCCTCTTCTCTGGGTGCCACGCGTATCCAGTGCCAGCCGCTCACACACCCAACCTGCAGCGAGGGGAGTGCCAGCGATCGCCACAGTGCCAGTCCCGCCCCGCACCGACCGACTGACTGACGGGGGTGAAGATCGTGGGGTTTGTTTGGTGTGGGTGGGGTTTGTGTGGCAACGTGGGGTGGGGAAGAGATGGTGTTTGTGTGGTGATGTGGGGTGGGGAAGAGTTTGTGGTGCTTGTGTGGTGACGTGGGATGTGTGTGGTGTCGAGGTGGGAAAGAGTTCGTGGGTTGTGTATGGTGACGTGGGGTTTGTATAGTGACGTGAGGGTTTGTATTGTGACGTGGGTTTTGTATGGTAACGAGAGGGTATGTATGGTGATGTGGGGTTTGTATGGTGACGAGGGGGTTTGTATGGTGACTTGGGGATTCGTGTGGTGACGTGGGGTTTGTGTGGTGATTTTACACTACAGGGTGATTCATCAGGTATAAAAGGGAATATGCTAAATTCATTCCTCCTAATCTGGCGGAGGCTTTCGTCCTTTTGCAGCATGTTCCAAAAGACTACGGCCCTGCATCGCTTCCCTAGCACTTCTTTACAAGCACTCTGCTTTACGGTTTACTGTTATATAGTTCATTATGCAAGATGGAAGGATGACAATATCTTGCCAAATTAGAATAAAAATAGTATGGTTTGCAGGGAGTATGCTAGTTAGATTTCCAAGGAGTATGCTAGTTAGATTTCCAAGGAGTACGCTTGTTAGATTTCCAGGGAGTATGCTTGTTAAAAGTATATATAAGGGGTTGTTAGGGAATATGCTAATATGGCTGTTAGATTTAAAGGATGGATAAAGGTGGTGGCGACCATCATCCACTCACTTGATGTAATGCTGCCTACTTCTTCCGTAGTCTTTATCATTTTTTTTCTATGTCAGTCCTCCTCTCTTCCTATTTTTTCCATCTTTCCATCTTATTGCTTTTCTTTCCTTTACGGGTGGCTTTACATTGAGTGACAAGCCACATGGTTTCCCGTAAGCCAGGACACCATTTACAACGCTGGGTGGTAACCATATAACCAAACCATACGTGCTCCCTACGTGTCAACAAGTGGGTTGGTGGAGGGTTAGTGCCCCTCCCCGTAAAACAAATAACTCTAAGTCAAACGGCCACCCCTTGCGGGATTATCGCGTCTGGCAATAGATAGATAGATAGATAGATAATGATTTTAGTGGGAATAGGAGAGTCTCTCAATTACTTCATGCAAAGTTTACGTCAGTTGTATTTAATATTCTCTCTCTCTCTCTCTCTCTCTCTCTCTCTCTCTCTCTCTCTCTCTCTCTCTCTCTCTCTCTCTCTCTCTCTCTCTCTCTCTCTCTCAGTAAAATTGGTCATGAGCTTCAATTCCCTGTCATTTCCCCTCATGTCAGCCCGTGTCATGAGAGGGCTTGGGGTGTCATGAGGAAGGCTGGTCGTGTCATAACCCCTAAAGGTGTCATGAATGCTCTTTTTCCCTTTAATTTGAGTAATGTTAGAATGTCGTGTGATCCTGTGGTGTCATATGATTCTGTGGTGTCATGTGAGGACTTTGGGCGTGTCATGGGGCGTGCCAGACTATCATTATGCCACTCAGGAGGTGTCACTCTTGCCCCGCTAGTCACGAGGAAGTGGAGGCTAAATGTTGGTCCATTATCGTCCCGGTTTGTGGTTTATGTGTAGGAGTCATGAGATTTTCTTCCCCCTCTACTTCCATTCTCCTTCCCTCTCCCCCCCATTCTCCTCTCAAAGTCCCCCCATTCTTCTCCCCTCTCCCCCCCATTCTCCTCCCCTCACCCAGTCTCTTCCCCTCACCCCCATTCTCCTCCTTGCTCCCAGTCTTCCCCTCTCCACAGGTCTCTTCCGCTCTCTCCCAATCTCGTCCCCTCACCCCTTCCCCACCCCGTCTCCCCTTCTCTGCCTTCAGTCCACACCCTCCCTTCTCTTCGGCCTCTCACCTCTCTCCCCTCTCTCTGGCCTCACCCCGTATTCTCCCTTCCCCATTCCCCTCCCTTCTACCCCCTCCACCCCCCATTCACACCCTTACACCATTACAAGGAGAAAAAGAATTGACTAGAAAAGCGATGATAGAGAAGTGAAAAGAGGAAAAGAGATCAATGAGAGTCGGATAAAAACTACAAAATAGGTGAAGTTATTAGGGTCCGTCCATACCAGGTACTTGCTGGCGCGGATGAGTATTATGTATCACCGTAAATCATATGCCTCACTGGACGCGGGCGGGTGCAGGAGAGAATTTGTGTGGGTTACAGTGATGCAGAATAAATGATAATAGCAATAGATCTATAAATAGATAAGTATTTGAATAAAATCTGTCTCGTGGAAGGGGTGACTCATGCACGTTGTTTTTTCCCTCTCCGTCACAGAACGAGGAAAAGACTGGAGAAAGAGAGAGAGAGAGGGGGGGGGAGGAGGTAGGGAAAAGGAATGTGACTCACTCTAAGGAAAGGAAAATGACAGAAGGAAATGAGGATGGCAGCGAGGAAGGAAGGGAGAGTTGCAGGAAAGGGGGAGAGAATTTGAGGGAGTGAGGGGAATTTCCAGAGATAGAGAGAGAGAGAATTCCAGGAAGTAAGGGAGAGTTCCAGGAAGGGAAGAAGCAGGAAGTGAAGGTTGGAGGGAGGGAGGGAGGAAGGAGGAAGGGAGAATTCCATAAAGAGGGAGAGGAATAAAGTGAGAGAGGGAGAGTTATAGGTAGGAAAGTAGAGTTCCATAGGGTGCGAGGGAGGATGAGAGAGTTTGAGGGAAGGAGGGAGGGAGAGTTCGAAGGAGAAAGGGAAAAGTACAGACAGGGGAGGAAGGGAAAGAAGGGAGGAGGGAGAATTGCACACACACACACACACACACACACACACACACACACACACACACACACACACAGATTTATGCACCCTCAGTCTCCTTGGTTACGATCGCTAATAATGTCATCTTATTTACATTTCCACTCACTCTTTTTTTCTCTCTCTTCTTTTTTCTCTTTTCCCTCTTTCCTTTCCGTTTCACCGCGCTCTTATCTTCTTTACTCCCTCTTTTTTTTTTTCCCCCTACATACCCTCTCTTTTTCCCTTTTTTCTTTTTTTTTTCTTTTCATTTCTGCCTTCTGTCTACCCCTTCTTTCTTTTTCTCTCTATCTTCTCTCTCTCTGATCATTTTTACGATTGTCCCAATGTGTCCTTTCTTCTTTTATTCTCTCTCTCTCTCTCTCTCTCTCTCTCTCTCTCTCTCTCTCTCTCTCTCTCTCTCTCTCTCTCTCTCTCTCTCTCTCATTTTACAAACAGTAGTAAGACCTGTTTTCACAACAATTTTTTCACAAATTTTTCAGATTTTTTTTTTTATATATATATTCATTCCCAAAAGATAAATTTAATCCAAATGGAAACAATAAGGTCGATGGTTGAATGGTGATTGAATGCATGAATGACTCTTATGAAAGGCTGTTTGGATGCGTTTTTCCTGCTTTTGTGTGTTTTTTTTTTTTTTTCTGGTTATTGTGTATTTCATTATTAGAGAAATATGGTGAATATGACGATGAGGAGGATGAAGATAAGGTGTTTTGGATGATGATGATGATGATGATGATGACGATGAAGAATAGAAGAAGAAGAAAGGAGATGGAGAAGAAGAAAAACAAGAAGATGAGTATAATAATAATAATGATAATCATCATCATCATCATCATCATCATCATCATCATAACAAACACTAATCCAACAGCATACCCTTAGATGTAAAGTAATGGCGACACTGTTTAGTCTGACGGGCCAAAGAAAACGTAAGCCACATAAATATTTTTCACATGATTTTTTAGTATGCTGTGCTATGTTATGCTTTCCATCACGAGTTAGCCCAAATACTATTACCGGGTCTTGCATTTTGGTCTCTAGGGCGTGTGGAAATAATGAACTCAGTTTGGTCAGAGGTGTGTGCGTGAGGTGGACGGATCACTGAAACTGGTCAAATTTTACCCTCTCTCGGTTTCATTCTTAGGTGTAGCAAAACATTAACAACAACAACAACAATAATAATAATAATAGTAATAACAACAACAACAATATTAATGATAATAATAATAATAAAACACCTGGCCAATTTTTAAACCTCTCTCCATCCAGAATCCTCAGGTGTAAGAAAAGATTTACGCCAGAATATAGTGCTTGTCACGAAGAAGTGCCATGGAAACAATGTATAGCCTCTGTATTGTAGTCTGGTCTATTTTTGCCATCCCTTCAAATTAAGTCTTGCGTTGTGACAAGATTAACGCGTCAATACAGTGCTAGTCACGAAGAAGTGCTGGGGACAGGATGTAGAGCCGCAGTATTGTCTTCGCAGTAGAGGTACGTGAAATATACCACAGGACGAAAATCAGGGCCAAGTTAAGGTAGACGAACTATAGGCACTGAGATCTTAAAGGTTTCAGTAGAGATCTTAGGAGTGTTCAGTGTCACTCTGCTCAAATATTTTAGAGTTATCCCATTCAGGACTGGTGTGGTAGTACTGCATCTTCAAACTACATTTCAGACATACAGATTCTCGTACTACATTTCAGACATACAGATTCTCGTACTACATTTCAGACATACAGATTCTCGTACTACATTTCAGACATACAGATTCTCGTACTACATTTCAGACATACAGATTCTCATACTACATTTCAGACATACAGATCCTCAGACAGTACATTTCAAAGCATACATTCAGACATATTTCAAACAACTCACGGTTCATTACGATAAATAGCAAAATAATAAACAGTGTCTCTCGAAACTTGGTGCTGTCATCTTAGGAGCCCAATCAAGTTTTCCAGAAAATTGTGCAATAGTTCCATAGTTGTTAGATATACAGGTAGAGCGATATTACTTTTATCATCTATACATTGCCATAGTCCGACACCAGGAGAGTCAGTAGTCCACCCAGTCATTACTCGGTCTTCACCTCCCATGTATTTGTATTTGCATCCTTTCAGTATGACAAATCTCTATAACTCTGCATAAGACCGTCTTGTAGCACCGAGAATGTTGTGGTGCCTTTTCTTTCTGGGTAGTGAGCAGAATTACCCAAGTACAGGCAGCCCACTCGGTATTAATACGTCCTTAGCAGATACACACGAAATTCCCACACCATTCGTCAGTTCTGCCAATACCCCCTGCCAAGAAAGGAGGTCAGTGGTAATCAGGGTGCACTGCGCTGCCCCTGACACCATCACACCTTTTAATCGAGGTGGTGTTGGGTTGGGGACGGACGTGGGTGGGGTATGGAGCGTGGGGTTAGTGTGGGTTGATGTGGGGTTGGCTGGGTGAGGGAGAGAGAGAGGGTGTGAGTGGAGAGGGCGAGTGGGTTTGGGTGGGGATAGATGGAGTGAGAGGGGTGAGTAGGTGGAAGTGGAGAGTGAGTTGATTTTAAAGAGAGTTGATGGAGTGAGGAGAGTGGACGTGGGTGGAGGAGGGTGGGAGTGAAGGTGGATGATGAAAGGAAAATAATGAGGGTGTTTATTTCCCAAGGTGCCTAGTGTGTGTGTGTGTGTCTGTGTGTGTGTGTGTATTCGTCCCGCCACACACACACACACACACACACACACACACACACACACACACACACACACACACACACACACACACACACACACACACACACACACACACACACCTCAGTCATCTCTCTCTGGTCTGGTCCCTGGGTGCTGTTGTCGACTCCTAACTCCTTTGAGGCAGCCACTAACACTCTCAGGTTCCCATGAGCCACTCTCTCTTAAATAAAATCTGGCGTTTGCTGGATCAAAGCACTAGAGTTGAGCCAGTCATGAAAGGGTTGCGATGTGGATGCAAGAGTTATTTTTTTTATAAGTTTGGTACTGTATCTGAATTTACTTATTTATTTATTTATTTCATGCTAATAATAATTAACGCTTTCTCGTGCGGGGTTCTCCTTCAGCTGAATAAAATCGTGTGTCAGACCTGAATAAACTGCCTACGAGACTCCCTGTTTCAGAAAGAGAAATCCATGATGATTGTTTCCGGTCGTGTGTGTGTGTGTGTGTGTGTGTGTGTGTGTGTGTGTCTGTCTGTCTGTCTGTCTGTCTGTCTGTCTGTTGTGTCTTTGTCTGTCTGTCTGTCTGTCACCTGATCATGAAAAAAAAACTAATGGGAAGATGATGATCAAAGTTTGTTTTACGTTCCTGTCGACCCAGAGAATAATTAAATTCCTTTGCAAAATGTTCAAAATATTCAGACAATCGTGCTTTTTGTAGATATTGAAAGAACTTATATTGTACTTCAGATCTACCTAGGAAATGTGGGGATTGACTGCCATAGGGATTTTTTTTTTTTTTTTTTAAGAAGATTGGCCAGAAATACTCTCAACGAATTGCTGAGAGTGGTGTAGGTATACTCTCTCTCTCTCTCTCTCTCTCTCTCTCTCTCTCTCTCTCTCTCTCTCTCTCACAACCTAGAAAATAGTAGGATGTAGAGGTCATGTTTTCATTCGTGTCTGTTCGTGTGACTGCTTACACCGTCAGGAGATTAGAAGAAAATGAGAGGACATGACGAGACAGTAATGAGGGTAGTCATGTTTAAAATTGGGTCATCGTAGTGAAGGGGTAAGCACACAAACTCCTATGACTCTAAGGTAAATAAAATCGCTTATCATTAACTTTAACAGAATTACTAGAGTTATACACATCATGAAGGGGTTAATCGTACAATACTCCATTCACTGTAACTTGGCCCAGATTTTCGTCCTTCTGCAGCTTATGTACCGTAACTCAATAGCGGCATTGGATGATATTACGGCTCTACATCCTTTCCATACCACTTCTTCGTGACTAGCATCGCAGAATTAGACGATACAACGGCTCTACATCCTTCCCATATCACATCTTCGTGACTAGCATCGTATTCTAGTGTTTAGTGCTACGACTCGGCATTCAAGATGGAAAGATGGAAGGCCAGTTAAAGTGAACGGGGTATAGCACTAAGGCAGCATTTATACCAGTACTTCTATATAGGGTTGTCCATACATAGCGCTCCACTCCCATTTCCTACTCCATATGTCCCACTTACGCCCACACCAGCCGACTGAGCCGTCCCCGCAACACAATATACTGCCACGTTTACCCTATGGCCCTAACACCTCATCCTTAGCGATTTATTTTTGGAAATGAGGGATTAATATCCTTTTGTACGTTATTTATGTAGAGTATGGCGATAATGGAAGGATTTATGCAACAGAAGAGGAAAGAAAAGTAAATCTCTCAGGGAAAGATGTTACGGAGTTTCCTAGAGAGCTAAGTCTGAGCTAAGCACGGGGAGTCCAGTTATTGAAAGGGCCAAACTTTTTATTTTACTTTATTTTATTTAACTTTATTTTGGTAGACACTGGAAATAAATTGTAGTGTGAGCAACGTTGTTATTATTATTATGCAGGTTAAAGATATAAATACAATCCGTTTCGTCACCACCCCGTTTCGTCACTAACCTTTTTCGTCACTTACCCTTTTCGTCACCACTCTGGTTCGTCACCACCCTGTTTCGTGACCATCCTGTGTCATCACTACCCTGTTTCGTCACCACCCCGTTTCGTCACAACCCTGTTTCTTCCCTACCCTGTTTCGTCACTACCCTGTTTTTTCACCACCCTGTTTCGTCACCACCCCGTTTCGTCACAAACCCACTCGTCATCACCGTTTCGTTACCACCTTGTTTCGTCACTAACCCTCTCGTCACCACCCCGTTTCGTCACCATCCTGTTTCGTCACCCCAATCCTACCAGTTTCGTCACACGTTCTGCCTGTTTTCGTCACGAAGATCTTACCAGTGTCGACCATGAGGAAGTTAAGAGATTGAGATAGATGAATTTGCCTGATAGATAGATTTCCTACCTAGATAATTGTGAAGATATATATAGCCAGATAGATAGAATAGATGACAGATAGATAAATATTGATAAGGTTAGTTAGTAGAGAGACATTACAAAATTTGTGTAGGTAGATAGAATTTTGAAGGCACGTACTTTTAGCGATAGATAGACAGTTCTGTATATAAAGATAGCCTGATAGATAGATAGATAGATAGAAGAGAGGGTAGATAGATGATGGTAATTTCTGGACCATTAGTAAAGTGGATCTAGTTCCCATTGGCTAGATCCCACCTACATCACGCCTCTCTCTCTCTCTCTCTCTCTCTCTCTCTCTCTCTCTCTCTCTCTCTCTCTCTCTCTCTCTCTCTCTCACACACACACACACACACACACACACACACACACACACACACACACACACACACACACACACACACACACACACACACACACACACACACACACCTCCTTGATTCATTTGCTCTGTCAATCATTCAGCTCTCACTGTCTCTTCCACTGACGGTATCTCTCCACTCCTCTCCTTCTCCCTCTCTCCCCTCTCTCACTTTCACCCTTCTCTCACCCTGATCTCTTCTCCCCTTCATCTCTCTCCCTATCTCACCCCTCTCTTCGCTTCATGCCACTCTCCCTTACCCCTCTCCTCTCTTCATCTCTGCTTTCTCCCTTCTGACTCCTTCCCCCTTCTCTTCTCCCTTCTTCCCCCGTCTCTCTCCTTCTCTTCACCCTTTTCTCCTCTCCTCCTCCCTTTCACTCCCCATGTCCTTTCCTCTTGTCTCTCACTCACCTCTCACTCCTGCTCCTTCACCTATCCTCATCCCCTTTCTCCTTTCTTTCCTTCACCCCTCTCTCGCTTCGCCCTCTCTCTTCCCCCCTTTCACTCCCCTCTCTTCCCCTCTCTTCCTCCCCTCACTTTTCATCTCTCTCTCTTCCTCTTACTCTTCCTCCAACACTTTTCCCCCTCTTACTCTTCCCCCTTCTCACTCTCCCCCCCCTCTCTCCCTCTCACTCTTCTCCCTCCTCACCCTCCCTCTCTCACTCTGCCCCCTCTCACTCTCCCCCCCCTCCACACGCGCCTTATCGTCGTTCCTATCACCAATATCACTACAGTAAATATCACTACCCTTGTGTTTTATCTCTAATTTTCAGCTTTTATCTCTGTGTTCATTTTTTCATTCATTTTTCATCGCCAGTTATATTTGCTCCGTTTGTTGCGTAATTTCTTTTTCATCTTTCGAATATACTTGTACATCATACGTTTTTAAGGGTGTGATTCTCTCTCTCTCTCTCTCTCTCTCTCTCTCTCTCTCTCTCTCTCTCTCTCTCTCTCTCGTAAAACGAGATGGTCTGAAAACTTCCCCCAGACAAGTTTTTCCCGTGTGCGTGTAGGCCGAGTGTGTGTGTGTGCGTGTGTGTGTGTGTGTGTGTGTGTGTGTGTGTGTGTATCACGGTCTTTTATCAGTATGTAGTTGGTGATGAAACGGTAATCTGTTATGGCACTTTATCTTTTCTTTATCTTCTTTTTACCTCACCTCTGACTGTTCCTCTCTTCTTTTCTTACTTCATTACTTCTCTTCTCTTCTTTACTTCTTCTTCTTTTCTCTTCTTCATCTCTTCTCTTCTTTACTTCTTCTTCTCTTCTTTTCCCCTTTTTTTCTCTACCCGTCTTCAGTTCCTATTCTTCCCTTCCCTTCTTCTCCTCCTTTCTTCATCTCTTCAGTTCCTCTTCTTCCCTTCCCTTCTTCTCCTTCTTTCTTCATTTCTTCAGTTCCTCTTCTTCTCTTCCTTTCTTCTCCTCCTTTCTTCAGCTCTTCAGTTCCTCTTCTTCTCTTCCCTTCTTCTCTTACCATCTTCTGTTCTTCCCTTTTTCAGTTCATTTTCTCTTCCTTTCTCTTCTTACCTTCTTTTCTCTTTTCTCCTTCTCTTTCCTTTCTGTCTTCCCTTCATCTCATCTCTTCCCCTCTTCTTCTTCGTCTCTTCCCCTCTTCTCCTCTTCCCTTCTCCTCTTTTCTCTTCTCTTCTTCCATACTCTTTTGTCTTTATCATGGCCTGTGATGTAGGTACTGATGAAAGGGTCATATCAGATCACACTTATTTTCTTCTTCTCTCTTTTCTTCGCCTCCCTTCTTCTCCTTTTCTCTTCCTCTGTTCTCCTCCTCACTTTTTGTCCTCTCTTTTTTCACATCCACTCGCCCTTTATTTTCTTCTTTCCTGTTTTCCTTTCCATATAAATCGTCTTTCTTCTTCCGTTCTTCTCTCTTTTTTCCTTCCTGTCTCTCACGTACCTTTCCTTCTTTTCCATTATCATCTCTTTTCTGACTCTTTTCCATATCATTCAAGCTCATCTTCTCGTGTGTGTGTGTGTGTGTGTGTGTGTGTGTGTGTGTGTGTGTGTGTGTGTGTGTGTGTGTGAAATCCATCTGTTCAAGCATTCAGACAGTAACAAATTCACACAATTCACTACCATCAAACACACACACACACACACACACACACACACACACACACACACACACAATGGTAATGCAGTCATAAAACCCTCACTTGCGTACGACCTCACGATTCTATTCTTCATCTTTTATACTCTTATTAGCGTCTCTCTCTCTCTCTCTCTCTCTCTCTCTCTCTCTCTCTCTCTCTCTCTCTCTCTCTCTCTCTCTCTCTCTCTCTCTCTCACATACACATAGGATTAGTGATCAGATAAATAATAAATAGTATAATAAAGAGGTGTTGTGGTTGGAGGAAAGTTCGTTACTGAGTAGGGATATAATGCCTAGAGATACATTTATTCCCTTCATATTGATTATTTTATTTTTGACTTCCTATCCCGATTCGATTTTTCTTTTTTCTCTTTTTTTTTAACATCGCGGTGGAAGGATTTTCATTTACAACTTTTTTTTTTTTCGTAACCCTAGGCCTATATTTCATCATCATCCTCATCATCATTTTTTGTCTGATAAGTGTATATAGGCATTTATAATTGAATTTCTTTTTTGCATGTTTGGTTAAGAGTTTTCGTCGCTCTCTCACTGTTCGTCGTCGTTCAAACCTGGCATTTATTGCAAATTTCATCTCGCCTTCAAATAACAGCTTCCTCAATATCCATTTTTATCTCTGGCTTTTTACTTGTTCTGATCAGTAAGTTAAGAAGTGCCATGGTTTCACTAAAACCACCTGTGCACCACTTGAAACCTCGATGAACAAATAACATTTTTTTTTTTTTTTCTACTTGTGTACAATAGGCGGCAAGGAATTTTAGATTAGTTACCCTGAAGGATGTAAAGAGAACGAGGTTTGTAAAAGAAAATGATAATCGTTGCAAACATTAAGGGGTAGCAAAAGTATTTGGTAAGCATATTTTTTTTTTTTTTTTTTTTTTTAATAATAACAGAACAGAGGAAGGAAAAACAGTTGAATAAAAAAATCCACACACCAGATTATAGGTGTCCTCCATTCATTAAAAAATATTTGTAACAGTTGGACTTGAACAGCTGTAGGTTGAAGTTTAGGGGGAAATCACTCTGGGGAAGCGAGTTCCAAAGAGATGCAGTTCGGGGAATAAAAGAATTCTGATAGGCAGAAGTTCGGCAATATCACAGTGTGACATTCCAGTCAAGAGCGCTACCAGATGCCCGTGTAGCGCGGGGGAGGGCATGGAGAGGTGGCGCAGTGGATGCAATTTCGTATGAGCATTTGCCATAAAAGTGTCTGTAAAATAATGCAAGGGAGGCAACATTCCTTCTTACTTGAAGGGGAGATAGTTCATTTGTAATAGTAGGGTTTTAATAATTCTAACAGCTGTGTTCTGAATTTTGTCTAGTTGTTGTAGTGCAACCTCTTTACATCCATTCCACAAGGGTGAGCAGTATTCCAGCTGAGAGTGCACATTTAAGTTATAGCTCACTGCTCGTCAATGAAGAAGGTACGGACTCTGTACAATAATTGAAGTTTCTCTGAAGCGGTTTTAGCAAGTGATTTAACATGAGAGGTCCAGCTGAGGGCAGTGTTTAGTGAGACACCGAGAATTTCAAAAGTTTTAGAGACAGGAATATTATCAGCATTGAAAG
>NC_137017.1:5375309-5390309 GCF_032717465.1 Coenobita brevimanus | reverse complement strand
GGTTGAATGTCCACACAGTTGGTTAAAAAGGGAAGCAAGTTGCTTTGTAGTAGATAATGGTGGCCGTTTAATTCAGTCAGCATATGAAAATCCTTATTGATCATCATTAACTTTTTTTTTTTTTTTTTTACCATAAACAGGTTTTACTCAAGATTAAGTTTTGCTTATTCCAACTCAACAGGAAATTTTATATTTTAATAATCATTAAGTAAATAATTAGTTTCTTTAGGGAATGTAAGATCTACATCAATACTGACCTTTTTGTGCAATACTAATAGAACTAATCGTTATGTAAAAATATTATTATAATAATGATAACAATCTGGAGGTGAAAGCTGGAAACACGCTATATTCCAAAGTCTTACCCCAACGTCTTTTACCAGTAGAAATGTAAATCTTTACCTCTGTATTTTTTTTAATTCCTTAGTAAATAAGGGCAAATTTTCCAAAAGCACTTAATACATTTTAGGCCAGTTGTATAATCCCCAGTAGTTGGTCAAATATGACAGTACCACAGAGCGAGTTGGTCAAAACTGATTCTTTTTTTTTTTTTTTTTTTTTGACTGGGCATAGGTTTCACAGCCTCCTCCCAAGGCCCAGTAGTCCTCCTACATGCCATACACCTCCACATGAGATTAACCCCCCCCTCCCCCATCACAGACTCCTGGGGCCATCCATGCGTGTGAGGCAGTTACCGTATAAAAGTACTTCATTGTGACGGGGCTGATCTGTTCAGTCCTATATGACACTCGTTCTGCTGTCTTCCGATTATATTCTGTTTAAAGAGACTGTATTCCTGAGGTTTTTCACATCATATTATTAACCTGTTCAATAGTCATAACGGAATGATTGACCGAGCAAAATAATTCATCTTTAATGTCAAACATCATATGATCATCTTTCATCTGAAGTTTTATCAACATTTTGTACTGCGTCTGCTCATTACAATTGCACTACAGCAATCTTTGATCCTTTACAGATCTGTGACTTTCTTCAGATACACGGTTTTACATCTTACTCTCTAAAACTTACCTCGTATGTGTGAAAAAAAAAAAAAAAAAAAAAAAACTATCATCATCATCAAACGGACCTCCTTTCCCACCCAAGGGCAGGGTGAGGAGTAGCAATGTCCAAACAGTAAAAAACATCAAAATAGCTTAAGCGTTCGTCAAACAAATGAGCTGATGAGTTAAATGCAAGCCAGGCCCAGCCAGCTGTGTTTACACCCAACGGAAGCAAAACTCACGCCATGAGACAGAAACAAATGTGATCTGACGACACCCCCCAAACCAAACATTTCAGCTTTAGTTTTTCACCATGCAAAAGTAAACGTTATCTAACAATGTACAGTAGATTAAAGTCAAACACGGCAGGTAAGGACAGTAACAAAAAATTCAAGTAAAGTCGAGTGAGGCAGGAAAAGAGTTAAGGGCATGACAGATTTTTTTTTTTTTTTTAATGCAAGGAAGAAGGAACCAAAGGCCAGGAGCCCGCAAACCGTTCCCTCCAAGAAAAAACAGTACAACAGAGAGCCAGATTAAAGATCCGTTCATTTCGATAGGGGGGAAAACTCTGTGGTGCCTTTCTTCTCCTGATACTATAATCACGTGTTTATTTTCCCTCATGGTTAATCCAGTAACTGAATAGTAAAGGAAGAGTCTGTATTTGAAAAGGAATATGTCTTTTACTGTGTGTATGTGTCAGTGTGTCTAATTTGGCGTTGTTATACTCCAGCGTGGCCCTGAGCGACAGCGTAATGAGGCTTGTATTGATTGGTGAGTGATAAATCTTGTTAAAAAGTAAAACAAAAAATAAAGAACTTTGCCAGGTATATTCCTGCCCTTTATTTCGGATTCTCATAGTGCTTTATTTCCTACTTCCCTTTACTGTGTACCTTTATTCACACTAAACTCCTTTTACTCAAAGTTGGCCCAGAATTTCGTCCCTTTGCAGCTGATTTCACGAAGCTTAGTGGTTGAAAAAGACAACAGTACGGCTCTACCTCCTGACACAGCACTTCTTCGTGACCAACGTCGTATTCTAGTGTTCGTCTTCTGTTACGACTCCGCATTCAAGACGGAGAGATGGCAATTTTAGGCCAAGTTGGAGTAAAAAGAGTATAGTAATTAGTGTAGTTATTTTCCCATCTGTGAGCTTTGTATTGTAAGCGTTCGCAGGATAATCCATATTTATCTCTTTTCTTACACTTTGCTGGTTGATTCCTCGTGTCTTGCGTCGACGGCTATCAGCGTTATCAGTGTCTGTCTTGTATCATTTGTAATCATTTCCGACTCCCGGTAGTGCCACACCCACGCCCACACCAGCAGACCGAGTCGTCATCGCAGCATATAAGATAGCGCCAGGTGCGTTCCTAGAAGAGTGCTATTTCCGGACCACCCTGTATATACCTGTATTTTTATTTTTACTCATTACTTTGTGGTCGGTGAGGGCGTCCATCATCCACTCACTCGATAAAGTGAAACCCCCAGATGACTGTAGAGTGACATTCCATATGATTTTCTATAACCCACGAAACCATTTGCTTCTCTGGGTGGTAACCATATAACCAAATGGACACCGGATGATGTACTGAGTTTAGGCGTTTGAACCAGATGGAACCCGTATTTATTTATTTATTTATTTATATTTTTTTACTGGGCCCCTTCAGTGCTCGGTGATACAAACGTCCCACGGCTTCCTCCCTATCCCCTAAAAGGAGGAGAGTGAACTGCTGGACACGGGTACATTTTCGACCTTCAGCTCACCACATCCAGATGAGCCTGGATTCACTACTGCTGCTACTACTACTACTACTACTACTACTACTACTACTGCTGCTGCTGCTGCTGCTGCTGCCGCCGCCGCCGCCGCCGCCGCCGCCGCCGCCGCCGCCGCCGCCGCCAGCACCACCACCACCACCACCACCACCACCACCACCACCACCACCACCACCACCACCACCACCACCACTTCTACTACTACTACTACGACTACTACCACCTCCACCACCACCACCACCACCAGTACTTCTGCCGCGGCCGCCACCACCACCGTCACCACTACTACTACTGCCACCATTACTATTACTACTACTACTAGGGATTGGAAGGGTTAATCAGTGCTGGGCTTCGATGATTCGCAACAGCTCTGTCTCAGCGATGTAATCTGTGTATTATGCTGCATGACAGTAGTGTGGTCCCCGCTTGGACGTACGGAAGTGAAGCGTGGACCCTGTTGAAAGGACATAGGACTGAGAGCAGTAGAAATCCGAGTTATTTGAGAGAGAGAGAGAGAGAGAGAGAGAGAGAGAGAGAGAGAGAGAGAGAGAGAGAGAGAGAGAGAATCGTTGTGAAGGGCTGAACAAATGGTAGAAGCAGACAGAATTGAATGGCTGTGAGGTCAGTTAAATAAAAAATGGATAATAAGTAAGGAATAGGTAGATAGATTACATCGAAAAATGAGAAAACTGTAGATGAAAGATAGATAAATAGAAACGGAGTGAGTGAATAGATAGATACACGAGTAGATAGAAGTGATGGACATTTTAATTGGGATCGACTTCCTGGTTTGACTCAGGTGTTATGATTCTCTCTCTCTCTCTCTCTCTCTCTCTCTCTCTCTCTCTCTCTCTCTCTCTCTCTCTCTCTCTCACTTCCCGTACTACAAAGAAAGAACCACAAATCCCTCCTGGTCTGTGTATCTGTGTCACTCATAAGCACCCATTCACTGACACTCCCTTATCAGTGCCTTACACAACCATCCTTATCCCTTATCATCCCCCTTTCCCCCTTATCTTAAGAGTGACCCCCTTGTCCTCCCTTCTCCCTATCCCTTCCTCACATTAAAATTTTCCCCCTTCTTCCCAACTATTTATTTCATATATTTTTCATTATTCATCTTTTTTTTCATTTTTTCGTTTATATTTCACCTTCTTCCTCACTTTTTTCTCCTTTCTTCCCGTCAGGCCGATTACGGTTTTCATATTTTTTTTAATTTTTCGTATTTTCATTTTTCATTTTCATTTTCATTTCTATTTTCCGTTTTTCATATAGTTTTCGTTTTCATTTTTCATTCTTGATTTTAATTTAATTATTTTCATTTTCGTTTCACTGTTCGTCTTCTTCATATTTTTCCTCTTCATTTTCATTTTCCATTTTTCATTTAATTTTTCATTTTTTCATTTCATTTCAGTTTTTCATTTAATTTAAAATTTCTCATTAATTGTTTTTCATTTTTCATTTCCATTTTTTCATTTTTTCATTTTAATCTGTCCTCTGTCAGTGTATTCATCCAAGAAGTGCTCTGTAAGCTGAATAAAATCGTCTGGAGACAGCAGGAATAAAAATGAATAATGAAGGAGTTAAATGGTGAATAATCCAGAGTGGCGCTGGTCAGGGCTTTATTTACTTATTTATTTATTTCTTTAATTATTATTATTATTATTATTATTATTATTATTATTATTATTATTATTGAGTCGAATTGCAGGGAGTTGTCTAGTTAGAACACAGAAGAAATTAGACAATAACTTCGTTGAGAGAGAGAGAGAGAGAGAGAGAGAGAGAGAGGAACACAGTAGTTTGAACAAAAGAACAGAGAATAACTGCAATAGTCACATAAGAACACAGAAAAAGAAACAGAGAATTTCTAAAGTACGAGTTGTCAAATAACACAGCTAAAAGAACAGAAAAACTCCAGTAGTTGTCAAATTAGAACACAGAACAAAAAGAACAGAGGATAACTATAGTGGGCAAGTTGACTCATGCAAGGCGCCTCGTGTAGCTTTTAAAAAATCGAGAATAAGACAAGGATAGCAAGAAAACAAAGAAAAATAAACTTCTTCTTAGTATGGAGGACGCCCTTAATTTTTTCGTCTTCCTATTTTTTTTTTTTTTTTTTTACCACCGTCAGACGATTTTTTTAAGCGTCAAAGGGATTTTTTTTTACGGGGTCTATAAATAGCGCTACACTGGAAATTCATCTGGCTCAGTCTGCTGGTGTGGGCGTGGCAGTGGGAGATGATGAAATGATGCAGACACCGATAACGCTGACCTAGCCGTCCCCACAACACACAAGTAGTAGTCCGGTGGAGTGGAGGTGGAGCGTTATATATGGACCACGCTGTGAACATTGCGTCAGCGAGCAGAAAGGGTTAGGTTGTTATGACTGTTACCATTGAGAAGTTTACACACACACACACACACACACACACACACACACACACACACACACACACACACACACACACACACACACACACACACACACACACACACAGTTTGTTATGCCCGTCCCCGATGAAAAGTTTACACACACACACACACACACACACACACACACACACACACACACACACACAGTTTGTTATGCCCGTCCCCGATGAAAAGTTTGCACACACACGAACACACACACACACACACACACACACACACACACACACACACACACACACACACACACACACACACACACACATTATTAAAAAGATCTGGTGAGGAATCATAATATATAAACACTTTATTTTTATTTTTTACTGATATATATACATTTTTTTTCTTTCACCCGCCCCTGCTGGATGGTGTGCCGAAATTGGAAAAAGTAAGCCCATTCTTCCACGTGAGCTTCAAGTCTTTCACAGCTCTTATTCATTCGTCGTTTTGAAACTTATTTCACGTAGCCCAGTGGCAGAATAAGACAATACTACTACTCAGCATCCTTGCCGCAGCACTTCTTCGTAACAAGCACCATCCCTTTTCGCAGCTTTATTCCCCATAGCTCAGAATATGACTACTTCGGCTATACATCGTTTCCCCAGCACTTCGTGACTAGCACCATGTACAGGTCCCGATGATGTGTGGTTTACCCCGGTCGCATCACTTTACTTATTTATTTATTTATCTATTTATTGCTTCATACGCACCTGGGATTTCTTAAACTCTGCGATGCAACATTTTCCATGTAATTTCTTCCGCCTTCTCAATCTGCCCTTCGCCTAACCCCTCCTACTTGCGGTCTGCGTTTCTTCTTTCACCATTTCTTTTTTTTTCTCTCTCTTCTCCGGCGTACGTCCCATCTCTTTTCCCCTCCCCCCCATTCCTTTCTCACTTCCACTCTGTTCCTCCATGTTCCGCTTTTCTCCTTCCTTTCTCACTTTCCTTCCTCTTGCCCTCCTTTTACACCTTTCCCCCCTTCCTTTTTCCTTTCTCACTTTTCCCTCTTTTCTTTCTCTCACCCCTTTCTCCCCTGTCCTTTCCCTTCTCACTTTCCCCTCATTCCCTAATTTCCCCCCTGCCCCTTTCCGTTTTCACTTTCCTCTCTATTCTCCCCTTTACCCCTTTCTCCCACTCCCACTTTCCTTTCTTATTTCCCCCCATATTTCTCCCTTTCCATTGCCTTCTACTTTCCCTTTTCTTCCCCATTTTACCCCTTTCCCTGTTTCCCCATTCTTTTATCCTCTCCCCCCCCCCAAGTTCTCATCCACTTCTTCCTATCACGATCCCTCTTGTCTTTCTCACTCTACCCCGCGACCCTCCCCAACTCCCCGACTTTTTTTTTCTTTCATCATTTCCTTAATAGAGTGGTTAGTAGGAGGATAAGAGATTTAGTTTAAAAAGTAGAATATTTCCCTGACTCTTACCCTCTCCCTTCCCCTTCCTCCCCCTTCCCCTTCCTCCCCCTTCCCCTTCCTCCGTCTTACTCCTGTTCCCCTCCCCCCTTCCCGATATCAGTCTGCTGCGCCCATCACCACCACCGCCACACACACACACACACACACACACACACACACACACACACAGGCAGTTACTCATTCTTCTACGTTATGTTCCCCCTCGTACAGTATCTCTCACCCCTATCTCATAACACCCTCCCCTGTTCCCCTCCTCACTCTACCTCCCTTCTATCCCTGCCTTTGTCTCCATTGATCTGGTTTTCATTTCTGCATCCCTTTCCCCACTTCCCATCCTCTCCTATTATCCCCCCTCCTTCCCTCCCCCAGGCTACCCCTTATCCCAGTCCCTTTTTCCGTTTCTCACTCTACCTCCTGCTCTTCACCCTCCCCTTTTTCCATCTGTCTGACATTTCACCATCCCTTGCCCCACTCCATCACCCCCACCTTCCCTACTCCACATCCTCTCTTATCTCCCCCTCCTGCCTTCCCCCACACTACCCTACCATCCCAGTCCATCCCAACCGTGGACTACATGATAAACACTCCCAAGCGCCTCTCAGTTAGAGCACACCTGCCTGATGTGCTCGGTCAGTCCTCATCCACAAGGCGATCTGTGTGCACCTACATCTCTCTCTCGCTGCCTCCGCAACACCTGCCCACCTACACACCCACCTACCTAAAATCCCAGCGCACCTCACCACGTAGGGACCTAAATGTACCTCAGTCTCCTTTCCACTCACCCACCTACCGAAATACCAGTGCTTAACCACGTATACATCTGACATTATTTGTTTTATTTGTATCAACTTCAGGCTTTCTGCCCCACCTGCCCACCCACCTACACACCCACGTAGCGTAAGTTCCAACGCATAACCACGTAGGAACTAAGTTATCAGTTTCACTTCTTCAAGCCCCTCATCCCACGCACACCCCCACATACCGGTACCTATAATTTTCCCCCAATTTTACCGTTGCCTGGCCACATGTTCCTTCCTACTTAATGATCTACCTGAACACATGCGAAGCAAAAATATAAATATTTATCTCTAACCCATTCCCTCCATCCACCCCACTTATCCACCTCGTATCACCCCCAAGCCCTCCTCACCTAACCACTAACCAATCCCAACCATCAGCGTGTGGAATACATATAGAGAAACGTATCCATACCCATCCTTTAGTAGTTTAGTGAGATTCCCAGATATTTAAGTAGTTGCGCCATCTTAAGATAATCCAAGGCCTTCTTAGCGACAATCTGCTCAGCCAAATATTCGATGATTTGATATAACCACCTGATAAGTCTGTTTAATTGTATACCCAGGTGCTTAAGGTATACCGACCCAATGACAAACACACCCTGCTAAATACTCCCTTGCCTAACATATACCCATCCTCTAACTTGCTACTCCTGATTTGCAGCGACACAGGCCCACGCACAGTAGCCCAGAAGACCCTGCCACACGTAACATCACCACCGAATAATAATAATAATAAAAAAAATAAAAAAAAGTAAATATCAGCCACGAACATACCTAAGAACCCACACATAGAAGCACACCAAAATTCTTACACACACACACACACACACACACACACACACACACACATACACACACAGCCGACCCTACCCAAAACTGCGCTGCTGTGTAGATGGTAAGGTAAGGCGGAGAAGAAGAAAGAGGAGGAGGCCGTTAAGATGGCGAGGTTACGACAGAGGCTGGTGGTGGCGCTGGTCCTGACGGTCTTCGCGGTCTGCTTTCTCTGCCAAACGATCTTCACTACACAGGGATTCTTCGTAGGTTGGTGTCGAGGATCGGTCTGGGCTATTATTTGGGCTGTTTGGGCTATTTATTTGGGCTATTATTGGGCTATTATATATTTGGGCTTTTTATTAGGGCTGTTATTTGGGCTATTTTTATTTGGGCAGTTATTTGGGCTATTTATTTGGGCTAATATTGGGGCTATTTATTTGGGCTATTTACGTGGCAGCTTGTCGTAACACCTCCTCCTCAGCGATTTATTCTCCATTTTTCATCGCCGTTACGAAGATTTTTTTTTTGGGGGGGAGGGGGATTTGGTTAAGTGACAGCTTTTCTTAAAACCTCCTCCGTAGCGATTTACTTTGGCCTTTACACCACAGTATCCTCTTTGGCTGGTTTCACGGCCCTTTTTATTTTTATGTATTTATTTATTTATTTTTAGGGGGGATAGACTGGTATTTTTTAGTGAAAGCCTAAGGAACTCCGCAACACCTCTCCCTCAGCGATTTATTTTGCTACTTACAGCGTATTACTCTTATTTATAGATCGTGAGACACTTTGCACCTTATTATTCTTATTTATACCGTTTTAATTCCACCTTAATTTTCATGAGAGGAGAGTATATTGAGGCGTGATGTTCAGAATAAATCGGTGAGGAAAAGGTGGTAAGGATATCTATTTTATTTGTTTTTTTTAGTAACTTTTATCATCAGTGATAGTTTTATTTCAGGCTCTTTTTTTCTGTGATTTTTTTGCCCCCCTCATGGTCGTGACAGCTCTAGATCCTTTGCTTGTATATTTATTATTTTATTTTATTTATTTTTATTTTACAAGCCTCAGACGATTTTATTCATATAATCTCAACAGTGACTTAATTCATCCATTTTCATTTATCTTCAGTTTTCATTATGGGTTAGCGCCTTCAGTCCAGTGATCTCTCTCTCTCTCTCTCTCTCTCTCTCTCTCTCTCAAAATTAAAGAAAATCATCAGGTAGTAACGACAATTGAGTATTTTAAAGATTGCCAAAATTCCTAAGGTAGTGCAAAATAGTCTCCACACAAAATACACTGATATGCTCTGTGCAGATTGCCATATGTGTGTGTGTGTGTGTGTGTATGTGTGTGACCATTGACCTCATATAATACTTAAAAGATCCCCCAAAAAAATATATGTAGAAAAAAGAAGGTGGGAGGGGGGTCAGGGAATGTATCCAGTCTATGAAATTTTGAAAGGATTTGGTGAAGAAATTTAGGAATGGCAATAATCGAAAAAAGAAAAAAGATAAAAACTTCAGTGTCAGAGAGAGAGAGAGAGAGAGAGAGAGAGAGAGAGAGAAATTGATAGACAGACAGATAGATAGATGGATAAATAGAGATAGGAAGATAGGTAAGCATAGACAGACGACTAGATAGATGGATAGCAACAGTAGATAGATAGACAGACAGACAGGTAGATACAGGTATACTATTTTGAAGGGCAGTCATAAAAAATCTTTAAATAAGCTGTGTTGATATTAAAAATTCTCATTCAGATTCCCGTATCTTCTTTTATTATAGCATGAGAAATATGGGGAGAGTTCGCGCAGTACACTTTTCTGTACTCATCCCTCATAATAATAATAATAATAATAATAATAGTAAAAATAATAATAATGGTGGTAGTAGTAGTACAGTAGTAGTAGTAGTCGTAGTAGTAGTAATCGTCATCACCATCATCATCCGGACCTCGTTTCCCACCTTAGGGCAGGTGTGGAGTAGCAACGTCCAGACAGCCAAAGTTTACTCAATTCAGTGGGTGACACGAAATTGAGTGGAAAATTTTGAAACTGCGGTTGACTGCACACTACCACTAGTAGTAGTAATAGTAGTAGTAGTAGTAGTAATAGTAGTAGGAGTAGTAGTAGTAGTAGTGGTAGTAGTAGTAGTAGTAGTATTCATGTTTTTTAAGGTAGGTGTTGATTATGTATGGTTAGTCTGTTGATGTCTGCTTTGGTGTTGGTTAGGGTTAGGACAGATTGGGTTAGGTTAGTCTGTTAAATAAGGTTAGGCTAGATTAATCGGTTGATGTAAGGGTAGGTTTGATTAGGTTTGGTTGGTGTGCTGGGGTTAGGTTAGGTTAGGTTTATTACCCGTCCCCTTCACTTGGTTTGTCGGTTTGTTTGTTTATTTGTTTTTGTCTGTCTGTTAACAAGTTTACGCGAAAACAACTGGTGCGATTTTGACTAAAATTACAGGAATGATAGCCTATGACCCTCTGATCACGTGATTAAGCTTTGTTCCAAATTAGGCCAAGGCCTAGGCTGCAGTCCCCAAAAAATGTTAAAAAATAAAATAAAAATCATTTTTTCGCCATAGCTCCTTTCAAATTCGTCATATCGACATGAAACCACAACCTAAAGGTTCACCTTTCAAATCTTCATCCTATAATATGCCTCATTACATCAGGGGGGTCACCCCCCGGTTAGCGGTAGGGGGTCTGTGTCAGATGGGTCGGGCCTAAAATTTCAAATGGGCTTCATATCGTCAATTTTCACCCAATTCACTCCATAATTGTTATATGACATCTTTGACTAGATATCCTGTTGTGTTTATACACCAGCACTAAAATGGCTGCCGGAGACGAGTTTGCTGTGTCTTGGTACCGCTTCTTGGTTTAGTCTAAAAGTGAGGTTTGGATAGGTTGTTAGTCTTGGGTTTAAATTAGGTTAGGTTAGGTAAGGTTAGGTGTGTGATGATATGAATGTGGTGAAGTGGAATGTGAGGGGGGTGGGTTTGGGTATGAGGCTGATGGAGTGGATTGGGTGTGAGGTGGGGTATGAGGGTCGTGGGGTAGGGTGGGGTGGGGTGGGATGGGGTTTGAGGGATGTGGGGTAAAGTGGGGTGGAGTAGGGTTTGAGGGTGGTGGGGTAAGGTGGGGGGAGGCGGTGAGTTGAATGTCTGGTGATGGTAGTGGGCGTGTTTGACAGGTGCAGCAGCAGGTGTGTGATGTTGCTGTCGGTTCTCTATAAAAATATATGAATATGTATTGCCCGGGCGTAGGTGGTGACGACCATCGTCCATTTTTTTTTTTTTTTTTTTTTTCAATGCAAGGAAGAAAGGATCAAAGGCCAGAAACCCACGAGATTGTTCCCCCCAAGAAAAAAAAAAAAAAAAGATAACAGAACCAAATTCAAGATCCGTTCATTTGGAGATGCCCAGACACACTGCGTTTGAAAGGCTGGAGGTCATAGACAATAGGAAATACAGACAGAGGGAGACAGTTCCAGAGTTGACCTGTTGCATAAATGAAGGACTGGAAGTAACGGTTAACTCTTGCATTAAAGAGTTGGATAGAAAAGGGATGAGAGTTTGTTGCTAGACGGATGCTACGCGCCCACAGTAATGGTGGAGGGATGCAAGTAGATAGTTCAGTGAAGTAGCGATAGAAAAGAGATAAAGATGCAACAGTGCGGTGAAGGGACAGAGGCTGAAGGGAGCCAGGAAGAGGGGGAGTGTTAATGAGACGAAATTGTTGAGAAGAACTGTATGTGGGGAGCCTCCCCACACAGAGTTGTACTGTACACGGGCGAATAAGACCCCTGTATATAGTCAACAGCTGTGCAGGGGTAAAGAGGGCATGAAGTCTGCTTAGTACACATAATCTCTTCGAAGCAGATATTACAAGAGAAGTAAAATGCTTTTCCCAAGATAAGTCCCGAAAGACTGAAACCCAAGTATCTTCAAAGATGATGCAGGATTGAGTTAGATATTGTTAAATATTAGAGGATTCTCCTGCGGAATATTTTGACTGGTTGAAAGACGTAAGAACTGAGTTTTTGATGCATTAAAAACAATAAAATTATTTTTACCCGAAGTAGAGATATGAGCCAAGTCAGACACTAGGTGTGCCATAACCTCATCCCTTTTTTGTTGAAGGAATTTGCCGAGATGAACACTGCAAGAAGCGAATGGAAAGGTGAAGGGTGGAGTCATTAGTGTATGAGTGGATAGGGTTAAATGTACAGCTTTGAAGGTCATTGATGAATAGAAGGAAGAGAGTTAGTGATAGGACAGAACTCTGAGGAACACCGCTATTGATAGCTCTAGAAGACGAACGGTGGCCGTCTACAACATCAGCTGTAGAACGACTAGAGGGGAAGCTATAGATGAAGGCACAGATAGAAGGATAGAAACCGTAAGAGGGCAGTTTGGAAATTAAAGACTTATTCCAAACTCGATCGAAAGCCTTTGAGATGTCAAGTGCAATGGCAAAGGTTTCGCCAAAATCCCTAAAGGAAGATGATCAAGAATCTGAAAAGTAGGTGAGAAGAACGCCAGTGGAGCGTTCCCGGCATGGAGAGCCGCCATTAGGTGACCAAGGCCGACTCTCGCAAGCATGTTGGAGCCTTGAAAAACGAAAACGAAAACGAGAGCGAAGAATCTATAAAACAGATGAGATTCAGGGTTGATTTGGCTCTGGTACCTTTTTGTAGGCCTTGTCCTTGTTGTGGATAAATATAAACTATTATTTTTTGTTGTTGTTGCATTAGTCACAGGATAAGAGAAATGAATGTATACATCCATGCCTGAGAGAATAACGTCCGTGATGCACCAGGCACACTTAGATGGCTCTCGGCCATGGAAGCAGTAATCAATCAAGGGAATATCAAAGTACTGCATGAGGCCCTCCCAATCAACAGCTTCAAAGTGCCACAGTCGCCGCTTCTTGAAGTAGTGCTGCCTATTTCTTCACTCATTTTTATCATTCTAATTCTCTGTCTGTCCTCCTCTCGTCTTATTTCTACCTTATTTTCCTGTCATTTTTTATTAATCTTCTTTGTACTTTAGGTGACTCTACACTGAATGACAAGCCGAGTGGTTTCCTGTAACCCAGGAAACCACTCACAGCGCTGGGCGGTAATCATATAACCAAAAACTAGGTGATGTGGAACCTACTGTAGTGTCCCTGTTAACTGGGTGAAGAGGCGCAAATGCTGCGTCTATCCAAGAACAAAACCTCCACACTTTTCTCCGCCCCTCGTTGTCGCGAAACACTGTCAGCTACAAGGGAACATCGGTTCACTGCACGGGATGGCCTTGCAGAGGTGGTTGCTTCTCTGCGGTTGTTGGGTCTGCTCACCCAGACAAACCGGGGTTGATCAACAACTGGAACAACTAAAAATTTCCATTGTTATAGGGGGCTATATTTCGTTCATTCTAACTAAACACAGAGTTTCATCATGTTGCAGCTTATTCCTTGTATATCTGTTGCTGAATACGATACCGCGGCTCTGAATCCTTCCCATAGCACTTCTTCGTGATTATTATCACACTTCTGTCCATCATTTATTACTGCTTATCATTCAAGATGGAAAGATGTCAATATTAATTAGAGTGAAGAAGTCGGTAGGATCGGGGACCAAAGTTTTCCTTATATTTCGCCTGTTTTAATGCTCATTGCCCTCTGGAAGCAAACATTACCCGTGAGATATTTGGTATGCCTCTGTGCCCCTTTAGTATGATGCGTTAGGGAGGAAAGTGACGGAAATGTAAACACTGTTGAATAATAGACAAACTTTTCAGCTTCGACATCAGTACACGGTAGTCCTGTGTACGTTTTGCTCATCTTTTGACTTTGAACCTACTTTGCTCACCATTCGACTTTGAATATCATTGTGGAAAGATAAGCAAGAAAAGAACAGCCGATTTTAGAGCCACAGTAAAAAATTCGACTCTCAGTTTTTCATCGTGTCTGCTTCACACTTACAGCATGTCCATCACATTCCTCCCTAGTACATCATACGAAGGAGAATAAATACCCATACGTAGGTAGTGACATTAGCACTCCCTGTGTGTGTGTAGCCAAAGTGATGTTTGTTTCTGACAAAAATTAATGTCTCTATGAAAGATTGGTACAGAGGAATGTTAGATTATATGAATTTCGTTAAAACATGTTTCACTAATCTTCCGCAAGACGCACCAGCTTCTCAAGAAATTCTCCCTCTGCCATCACACCATTTCATGAGTGAGATATCCGTGTCGTGTATACACTAAAAACGGTGGGCATTAGTGCCAAAGGGGTGGCATGTGAAGGGGTTCGACAATCAGGAGGGGCGTCAAAGAACGGACATTGCATCATAGCGGAAATCATCATCATCATCATCATCATCATCGGGACCTCCTTTCCCACCCAAGGGCAGGGTGAGGAGTAGCGGAAATACTATTTATATTTCTTATCAGTCCACGTTGGTCATACAGTTCTTCCGTTATCAGTACACGCTTATCAGAAACAGAGGATATTGTCTTTTGCACTATGTCCCCTCTCAGATATTTCCTCACTGATATTAGGAAGGATGATTTATGGACAGAGAGACCTACCAAGCCTCTCTCAGCTTTGGAAATTTAACCAGCAGAGGGAAGTGGGATATGGAGAAAGGGAAATATTAAACCAGCTTTAGTCTTCAGCTGTATATCGCTGGCACCTTTTTATGAAGCAGAAAAATTGATCTCTCCTACATAGTTTTTCATATAATATTATCTTGTCTGCCCAAACCATTTTCTTGCAAGGTACATTCAACGCCAAATTCTCTC
>NC_137017.1:5282809-5367809 GCF_032717465.1 Coenobita brevimanus | reverse complement strand
ATATTCGGTGTCTTCTTGTAATATTCGGTGTTCTTGCAATAATCGGTGTTCTTGCAATATTCGGTGTTCTTGCAATATTCGGTGTCTTCTTGTAATATTCGGTGTTCTTGCAATATTCGGTGTTCTTGCAATATTCGGTGTTTTTGCAAGATTCGGTGTGTTCTTGCAATATTCGGTGTGTTCTTGCAATATTCGGTGTGTTCTTGCAATATTCGGTGTGTTCTTGCAACCACCAGCTGATTTTATGCAACTTAGGACAGACCTCTCGTAGTGAAGGGGTTAATGAAGGCTGTAGCTAACCCCTCCCCCCCGTTCCAAGAATCTCTCTCCCCAAAAAATCTCTCCCAAAGAATCTCTCCCCAAAAAATCTCTCTACCAAGTTGCATAAAAAAAATGAATGAAGCCAGCAAGAATAATAATAATAATAATAATAATAATAATAATGCATCATCGGAGTGAAGTGGTTGTTGAGACGCCGTTGATACCGTATAACTCGTATTCTCGTCGGGTAAGGAGGCTCCCTAACGCCTTTTCCTTAGCGAATTATTTTTGGATATTGCTGACTCATATCGCTTTTTTTTTTTTTTTTACGTTATTTAGGCAGAGTATGGTGACATTAGAATCATTTAAGTTCACTCAGAAGAGGACGGCAAGGTTGTAATGAGCAAAATAAATCGCTTAGGAAGAGGTGTTAGCGAACGTTCTTAACCGACAAGATTACGGGCCACTATCTCTAACCCTTCAATGCCGTGACATCTCTTTGTGACGTAAGTTTTGCTGTGACGTCATCTTCGCTTTGTGAGGTCATTTTTGCTCTGTGAGTGTCTGTCTGTCTATCTATTGCCAGACGCCTCAATCCCGTATGGGGTGGCCACAAACAAATCTCCTCCATGTCACCCTGTCTAGTGCCACTTTATTGCCTTGCTTGCAGCTCACACTCCCCTCTTTCATATACCTCTCCACTCCATCCCTCCATCTCATCCTCGGCTTCCCCCTCCCTCTCCCCTCCTCCATCTCATTGGCACACACTCTCCTCGTTAGTCTGTCGCTCCATCCTCGCCCTTAATTCTTAACCTTTCACTGCTTCTGTTGAATTAAATCGCTGAATAAAATCGTCTGTTGGAATAAAATCGTCTGATGGGGGCTTGATTGTAATGAAAAAAAAAAAAAAGCTTCTGGTGACTGAGTCGTTAATGCATTTTTTGGCTTTTAAAAATCGAAACTCTCTCTGTCTCTGTCTGTCTGTCTCTCTCTCTCTCTCTCTCTCTCTCTCTCTCTCTCTCTCTCTCTCTCTCTCTCTCTCTCTCTCTCTCTCTCTCGTTATGACCCCATGCTACCGTTCATTGCACCTTTTTTCTGTCGTAGTTAGTGTTATGATATATTTCCCAATAACTTCTACATACATTTGTGAACACGAACACCTTTCTTCTAATTTATATAAGTCTATCATTTCTCTTCATGTGGATCAAAGGAATATTTGCTTGGTTAATACACTGTATAACTGGCTTCGTTTTATCAGAATACAGCCAAACGATAACTTACTTCCTACTCTTCACATGTTTAGATGAGTCAAAAAAAAAAAATCTCTAATCCATTAAAATGAAACTCATATATATATATATATATATATATATATATATATATATATATATATATATATATATATATATATATATATATATATATATTTTTTTTTTTTCCCGCAGCACACCACGCTACACCAGAGTAAGGCAGCCAATAACAGGCAGAAAAATAGCACACGTATATTGCTCGTCCTTTTATGTTTGTTTTGTTTGCAGAGAAGAGAAGCAACAGTGCGAGGGAAGCCACTGATGCCTCTCAAGATGCGCTGACCGATGACACAGCAGCAGTGGCAGGCGGGTCCGCTCCCTCCGGTCCATTACTGATTATGTTGCTGAGTTCGATGCCCCGCAGCGGATCAACCGTTCTCACCGACCTTCTCAACACCATTGAGAACAGTGTTATGTTTTTTGAACCCCTGTGGCCTGTTGAGAAAAATAAGGAGCTTTATAGAAATGTTACGTATGTGACCAAGTACATGAGAGACATTTACACTTGTGATTTTACTGAAGAGTTTCACAGATGGTTGAAAGACAAGGACCTATTCGTACGCTATTTTAGCAAGGAACTCAAGAAATGCAACAAAATCAAAGACCCAAAGGAAAAAGACAATTGCAGAGACCTGCGGAAGTTATGCAATGCGGCACCAATCAGACAAATGAAACTCATCCGTGGCAGATTGCGTTGGACAAAAACCTTACTGGAAGACCCTGATCTCAATCTCAAGATCATCCACCTTGCCAGAGACCCCCGTGGTTCCCTTAACTCCATCAGAAAGTTCGGGTGGAATAGTGACCCTTTCACCAAGTGCTCAGAACTTGAGGATGACCTAATTTCGTATGATGCCCTCCATAAACTTTTCCCCACAAAAGTGATGCAGGTCCACTACGAGCAGTTCTGCCTTCACCCTGTGGAAATCTCAAACAAGATTTTCCGGTTCCTTTTTGGCAATCAGCCATTACCTGAGGTCGTGAAGGACTTCATAGACAAACACATGACAGAGGAAAAGAGGGGTTCCATGAGCACTTTTAAAAATGGCCAATCACATTACGATAAATGGCGTTTTGATATCCCTGAGAAAGTGTTGCATGACATCGAGAAGGAGCCGTCCTGTCTTAGTGCCATCTACCGCATGAAGCATAATGTCTTAGGTTCCTTAGAAAATGCCAGGAATGCCAGTATACCAGTCTTAACCCAGAAAAATAGTTTGTGAACTGAATTTTAGCATATGAATCATGCCAGTACTTGCACTCAGGCTGCATAGGAATTAGTTTGTGAAGTGAAAAATATTTGCAATTGAAATAGTGACAAACAGTTATACCAATATTTACACTTAATGCCAAGAGACCATAGTTTGAGACGTAAGAGATTCTGGTGTGTTTTAGGCAGTGACATGTTGAGTAATTTACCAGCATCCGCATTTTTACTGTTCAGGGATTAGCTTCTGCAGTGAAAAATTTAGGCACAGAAAACACCTAATTGTTGAATCAGTTTGTACCAGAAATACACTCCATCCAGGAACTGGTTTGAAAAGTGGATAATATGGACTTTTGGAACAGTGAGTTTTTGGATAATTTTGTATCATTACTTATATTTCCACTCCCGAGGAACAGCTTAGTGAAGTAAAAATACGGGCATATGAAATAGTGACATGTTGAATAGTCTTGCAGCCCAAGAGTTGATGAAAAGTTTTGTACAGTAAGAGAATTGAATATCTACCAAAAGTTCATCACAGACAAATCAAGCCATCAAAGACACTAGTATACTCGCAGTTGAATGATCTTGCCACCCATAATTTGATGATTTTGTACAGCCAGGAAATACAATATTATCACTGTAATGTTTGTTGAACACGAAGGATATTTTAAGCATTAGACTACCGAGATAGACATCCGTCCTGAAAGGTGGAACGTGGGATTCAGCGCTAATGCAAACTATTTCACTCGAAGAACCCAGCGCCTTTTCGCTCAATAGTGACATGATTCTGCATATCATATTATTTTGGCTTATGTTGCGTATATGCAGAATTTCATAGTGATAGGTCAGCTTCAAGTATGTAAAAAATTTTGCTAAAATTTTCCAGTTAATCCTTATGCAGCATACGTGGAAACATTGACCAGATTACGGTGGAATTCGATGCGAAATCCCAGTCAAGACTGATTATGTTTTGCCAGTCTCAAATCTTTTTCGGATAGAACTGGGAAGGTATTTGATTTCCTGATTGTATAAGTATTCGACTCTTACTGACCAGTGACAAATACATGAAGCAGTAATATGGTCGCATGAAAAAGTGACCTCTTGAATAATCGTACAAAGTTCACATGACACTGCCGTCGGGTTGGATTTCACAAACATAATCATAATAGCTTTCTGTTGTAGCTCAGTATTGATTTTACAGGAATTAGGGACATGGCATGATGATGATGTTCGTAATCTCCCCATAGAAAAGAAATATATAAAACCCACGATTAATTTTTCTTGAACAAGTGAGATTTCTTTTTCCAGGAGGATGAGGATACATGGATCTCTCTTCGTTCTTTGTCCCTCCTGCAAAACTAAATCTGAGTTACAGGTGTGAATGGAAGGTATGTTTGTGACGCTCATCCTTTGGTCCAGGCGAAACAGATCTTTGGTGAAGCCGTCCATAAGTCCTGTAGTAAGTCTTTATCCCCTTTCACTCCGTTTAAGTATTTTCTGTTTTAATCCTGATATATCCTGGCGAGTTTCTTCATATTAGGGATTAGCAAACTGGAGGGGTTTTTGGCTTTCAGTAACCTCCTCTTGGCCACATATCCTCCGGAAGCTGAAGGCAATCGTCTGGTTTAAGCAATGATAATAAATACATCGTCGAAGTGAAAGGGTTAAGTAACTTTCTGATGAAATAAATTGCGGGTAGATTGCTTATGATAGTTCCATGGCTACTTTCAATGCTCAAGTCCCGTTATTGTATATGTCACTTTTTGTTGCTTCATATAAAGCTGATATCCTTAATTTCCAATGTAAGCCTCTTTTTAAATGTATCTTTGCTTCAAGAATAGTTTAAGTTAAAGATAAATCCCATTGAAAGCTCCATTAGTGAATATAAAGCAGATGTGCCAATATCACCCAATTTGAAGCGCTACTTGTAGGGAAGAAATTGTGATATTTGGAACGTTCTGGACTTGTCATGAGGACTGCTTTGTATATGTTTCCCAGCAGTGACAGGAAAAGTAGTTTATAAATTATGTTAGCTCTATTGTATTTGCATTTATATTTACTAATTTATACTTTTTTCTTGATCTTCCCAGGGGCCAGGCCTAGAAACTCTACCGAGTAACTGAGGGACCTTTTATCATACGTCAGTTAGGCCGACTCTGGCACTGATCATGTAACATATATTGTCATACTGTGTGACTTGGTTTCACGTGAACCTTGTGTTTTTAGAGTAACTCTATGGAGTCTCCTTGAGCTTACATATATATATATATATATATATATATATATATATATATATATATATATATATATATATATATATATATATATATATATGAAATATGTATTGTACAAATGTCACGAAAAAAAATGCAGCGAAATTGCTCAAAGCAATTCATCTAAATTAAAAGCTTGAAGACTTCTGCATGTTATTTAACTCGGAGCAGGTGGTAACAGCCTGCCTCGGCCATTCATCACTTGTATGAGATATATAGCCTCATGCAGTTGCGTCGTGTCTTTCAGAGAGCGCGCTGAATATCAAACACTGCTCTAGCTCTGCCACTTGGTCAGGTTTGCTGTTAAAAGTCTAAGGTCTGAGGCGTAGGTACATGAACACTTTCAGTACCGGGACGTCATTTTATAACTCCTTCTCGCTGTCTCCAGACGCTCGTATTCAGTTTAGAAAAGCTCTCTCGTACTGCCCAGGTTAAAGAAAGTTGTGGCGAACCTCTCCAGTTCGAAAAATCTTGCCTGGGCTGAATAAAATTGTCTGAAAATAGAGAGAGAGAGAGAGAGTTAACGCACAATAAACTCGAATCCTGGGGGTTGCTAGAGGTTTTCATATGGTCTGAAACCCTGCCAGGGATGTAGGATGATCTGCCCTTAATTGATCTAGACTGCGATAGTTTGGGACAGTTCAGCTCGAAGCCTAGAGGTTGCCAGAGGGGAGGTTTATATGGTCTGAAATTTCGGGAGGGGCGTAGGATGCTCTCTTGCCCATAAATGATCTGGACTGCAATAACCTAGCATCGTGCACTCCTACGTCCCGGGATCCTGTATTCCCACGCAGGGGTGATTAAAGAATAGACTATTACCGATGGAATTATGGTACACTTGTATAGAACGGTGCACCCCCATTGTGTCGCGTGATATAACTGAGGTACACTTTTTTTAGCGTGATAGTGGTACGGTACACTTGTTTAGAACGGTACACTCCCTTCGCATTGCACTATATAGCTATGATAAACTTTTTTTTAGTTTGATATTGATACGGTACACTTGTTAGAACGGTACACTCTCTTTGTGTCGCGTGATGTAGCTGTTGTACACCTTTTTTTTTTTTTTTTTTTTTTGCGTGATAATGGTACGGTGCACTTGTTTTGTGTTGCGTGGTGCAGCTACGGTACACTGACATTAGTTATTCCTTTGTGTCTGCATAATACAGCTGTGGTATATTTAGTGTGTTGTGTGATACAGCTGTGGTACAAAGTATGGTACACTTATTTATTGATACAGGCACGGTACGCATGATTTTGTTGCATGATGAAGCTGCGGTGCACCGATGCAGGTATGGTAAACTCCTTTGTTGGTGCATAATGTGGCTATGGTACACAGGATGCAGTATAGCTATGGTATACTAATCTCAGGTCTCTCATAGCGATGGTACGCTGCAATTGTCTTTAGCAGCGGTACACTTCTTGTGGACGGTACATTTTTATTTATTTATTTATTTATTTTGAAGTATAGATTTTTAAGTAGAGCTGCGTTGAAGTCCAGTGTTAGGTAATCTGTCAGAGGTTCACGTTATTTCCTGATATGTGTGGTACGTACCTTTTGATGATTAATGAAGGTACGGTACACCCATTTTTAGTGAATATACACGTAAACTGATAAAATACACCTGTGGCCCCTTTTGATATGACTCATGGTGTTTTTTTTTTTTTACTGCCTCATCTATGGCACACGTTTTTAAAATTCACATAGGGTACACTCCTATTTTGTTGCGTAATACCTATACGGGACGCCTTCACGTGGTGGTACCGATACAGCCGGGAAGTTTCGCTGTCTAGTATTACAAGCTTCCCTCAGCCTCTTCCCAATCCCCTGAGAGGAGGATGGTGGACCGCAGAAGGAGGGCAACTTCAGCCTGCAGCCCACTGGGTTCACGTCCAGATAAGCCACCACCACCACCACCACCCCTACTACTACTACTAATACTAATAATAATAATAATAATAATAATGATAATAATAATAATAATAATACAGCGGTACACTCATTTTGTTTCATAATACAAGAACGGTACAGCGTTGGTACACTCCTTGGAACGTACCGTTTCAAAATACAGCTACGGTATGGAACAGCAGGAACAGCAAGGAAAGAATACAAAGACTGTACCTTTACTGTAATCTACTTTGTATTTTGGAAGGAAGGACGAAGAGTTTTGAAATTTACTCCTGTATGGCTCAATTCTGTAACCTTGTATTTCAGTGCCTGTGTATTTCGGTAGTCATGTATTTCAGCTTCATCAGTAGCCATGTATTTCAGTAACATCAGTAGCCATGTATTTCAGTAGTGTATTTCAGTGGCCATGTATTTCCCTTGTATTTTCAGTAGTAATATATTTGCATCGATGTATTTCGGTAATCATGTGTCCGGTACCTACAGTTAACCTGTATTTTGGTCCTTGATTGAAAAAAAAAAAATAGTATCTAGAAGGAAAAATTGATGGTGATGATGATGATGATGATGATGGTGGTGGAGATGGTAATGATGATGATGATGATGATGATGGCGATGGTGGTGGTGGTAATTATGATGGTGATGATGATGATGGCGATGAATTGTTGTTGTTGATGATGATGATGATGATGGTGGTGGTAATTATGATGGTGGTGGTGATGATGATGGTGGTGGTAATTATAATGGTGATGATGATGATGATGGTGGTGGTAATATGATGGTGATGATGATGATGCCGATGAAGTTGTTGATGATGATAATGAGGTGGGCACTTAATTAACCCCTTCAGGCCTATGACATTTTTATTGCTATCTCCAGACGATTTTATTAAGGTGTAGAAAGGAGATCTGTTGGTGAAGAGAGGGAGTGTTGTTGTTGTTGTTTGTTTGTTTGTTATTGTGTTCTAGGCTGTCCAGTTTCGTAAAATTCTCTCTCTCTCTCTCTCTCTCTCTCTCTCTCTCTCTCTCTCTCTCTCTCTCTCTCTCTCTCTCTCTCTCTCTCTCTCTCTCTCTCTCTCTCTCTCTCTCTCTCTCTCTCTCAGCTGAATACAGTGAAAAACACATCCCACTCCTCTGCATCCTCCCCATAGCACTTCTTCGTGACTAGCATCATATTTCACAGTTAAATCTCTCGTCCTAGCCCAGCATATGGAGTGAAGGGAGGGTAGTAGGCTGTTGTATGTACCTTCAGTCGATACCCCATTATCCTTATCTTATCATCCCGTTTTCGGCCACTCATTCCCAGTTTTGTATCTCTGACGTGTGTTACTGTAGCGATTCGGGACGTGTGGTGACTTCGTAATGCCTTTTTTTTTGTGATTTATTCTCCACCATGCACCTTATTTTTACTACAACTACTACTACTACAACTACTACTACTACTACAACTACTACTACTACTACTACTACTACTACTACCACCACCATTTAACAAAGTAGTTTTGCTTCAGTAACATAAAAGAGAGTATTAATTAGCAGCACACAGAATCAGTCGTTAAGGAAAGGTATTACGGAATGTCCCTTAGCTGAGAATAGGAACCCCTTGATGATGGGAAGAACTCTAGATTTATTTCCCTATTTATTTTTATTCATTTTATTTTTATATTTATTGGTCCTGGTAAACATTAGATAAATTTAATCAGTAAAAAATTTATTCCAAGAGCGTCATTAAATTCCCGATTAACCCCTCGCATGATCGGGACAAGTTTATCATTTTATTCCTAGCCAAGTGAGCCATAGGAGCCGGAGAGCTTTATTAGGTGGTAGGGAGCCTCCTTAGACCACGGGACTATATCAGCTGCTGTTTCCCTGAGAGAGAGAGAGAGAGAGAGAGAGAGAGAGAGAGAGAGAGAGAGAGAGAGGAGAGGGGGATTGAAATTTCGGTTATTCGAATTTCTGAGAACAATAAAAAAGACGAATGTGTGTGTGTGTGTGTGTGTGTGTGTGTGTGTGTGTGTGTGTGTGTGTGTGTGTATGTGTGTGTGTACCTACCTCAAGCCTGCCTCTTGCTGTGAACATGAGCACATTCAGACGTTTTATCGCCCACCAAAAAAAAAAAAAAATTGTAAACCGATGTGCTTTTGTTCAGCTGAGACTGTTTTGTTTAGCGGAGACGGTTTTTGTCCAGATAAGACGATTTTATTCAACTGAAAGACGGTTTGTTAAACTGAAAGATGGTTTGTTCAGCTGAAAGACGGTTTTGTGTAGTTCAGACGGTTTTGTTCATCTGATAAAAGTTGTACCATTGAAGGAAATCACACCCTTTCGATTAACTCAAATGGGGTTTGGGGTATTTTATTTCGGCCCACGATTTTCTTCAGGTGAGAGAAGTAAAAAAGATCAGACGGTTTACAAGTTCCTCAAATAGATGTGCCATAATTACCCTTGTACAGTATTATTATTATTATTATTATTATTATTATTATTATTATTTGTGTGAATACACTGAGGTGGTTTGGCCATGTGGAGAGGATGGAGGGTGAAAGACTGACGAAGAGAGTGTATATGAGTGAGTTGGAGGGGGAAAGAGGGAGGGGGAGCCGAGGATGAGATGGAGGGATGGGGTGGAGAGGCATATGAGAGAGGGGGGTGTGAGTTGGGAGCAGGGCAGTGAAATGGCGGGGGACAGGGCGACTTGGAGGCGATTTGTTTGTGGCCACCCCAAACGGGATTGAGGCGTCTAGCAATAGATAGATAGATAGTGTATGTTCGGGTGTGTCGGAATGGGTGTGGGTGAGTGAAATGGGCACGGTGTGTTGTTATTATTATTATTATTATTATTATTATCCTCCTCCTCCTCCTCCTCCTCCTCCTCCCTCCTTCAGCAGAATTGCATATGATTTTGGATATACAGACTTTTTGGCACTTCACTGTATTAATCTTGTGTTATTACTGAAGCATTTGTACCTAATAATTTATCATCAGAATCCAGTGTGTGTTTGCCGTGGTGCTGTTTTTATTTACTGTTATTATTATTATTATTATTATTATTATTATTATTATTGTGTGTGTATATTAAGTGATTTTCTTGTTATTTATATCACACGTTGATCTTATAAAGGATTTATTTTCTTTATCTTTGGTTTAATTTACCTTTTTTCCTTTTTTTTTTCTTTGCCCCTTCACCCCTAGTACGTCATTTGTATTTCAGACGATTTTATTCAGCTTATGGACGGTGGGTATTGGAGCTGCAACTGTGGCATGTGACGCTGTGTACGGTGTTGTAGGAGGATGACTGGGCTTTAGGGAAGGGTTGTCTAGTCTATGCTCAGAGTCCGAAACACCAAAAATATAATACTAAGAAAGAATCGCATCTATAATAACTAAGTAAATACATCATAAACCGCCAAAAGTAATGTTCTGATGGTTAGGGCTGTGTGGGGGAGCAAGGATTCCGGGGCTTGAATTTTGTGTGGATGAGTGTGTGGCCCATTTCATTGGGCATGCTGTTGATAGGTCTCCCTCTTTTTGCATTTTCTTTCCTTTTTTTTTTCTTTATTCGTTCAGCCCTTTTCCGTCGGTTATTTCAGTGTCCTCTATGACAATATATCCCCAAATTAGGGCGGGTCTTCTCTCTGGCATCTCCTTGGTAAATGCGTCTTTATGGAGGTTCCACTATGGTCCCGTAAGTAACTTCTCCGAGACCTTCACCCTGCCATAGCTTGCAACCCCAACGATGCCGAGGCGACTGAACAGGCGTGAGTTACACCACCTCCCAAAGATAAGCTGTTTTTTCAAGGTTACGACAAGGTTAGGTTTAGTTCGGTTATGGTAGTTTAGTTGAGGCAGGTTAGGTTCGATTCGGGTAAGTTTTTAACGCGTTTCGATCGATGTGGATTTTATTTCCCATGTCTTGAAGGCAACATATTTCGATCGATTTTGTTTACTATTCCGCCTGTCAATTCACTCCCTTGTCGGGCAGGTGTCATCTGCGACATAAGCCTCAAAATCGATCGAAATACGTTAAATCAGTGTTAAAAAACATGGATGCAATAAAGGAAAAATATTCCAATCCTGCCTTACCCCATTCTTGGGAGATGGGGGAAATAAGGGGTAAATGGGTGACTTAAAATTCCGTGGTTACCCATGGAATTTATGGTGTTCTACGGTTTTTGTATTGAAGAAAACGAGAAATATTTGTGGTAACTATGACAAAGTTTCATGTAAAGTACACACATTCTCTCTCTCTCTCTCTCTCTCTCTCTCTCTCTCTCTCTCTCTCTCTCCATCTGTATCTATTGTCAGACACCTTAAGCCCGTAACGAATGGCCATAAATATCGCCTCCATGTCACTCTGTCCTGCGCCATTTGCTTGCCCTCCCTCCAGCTCACACCCCTCCCTTAAATATCTCTCCATCTGTCAATCTTTTCATCTCATCCTTGGTCTTCCCTTCCTCCTCTCCCTCTCCACCTCAGTCATATCACCCGTCTAGTCAGTCTCTTCACTCATCTCATTCTTGGTCTCTTCCTCCTCTGCCCCTCCACTTTAATCAGTACACTCTTCCAGTCAGTCTCTCTCTCTCCTTCCCCTCCATATGGCCAAACTACTTCAAGGTATTTCTCACAACGCATTAGTCATCCACATAACACCACAACGCTCCTTGATTCCTGATTTGTCTCTCTCTCTCTCCGTGAACCTCCACAATGTTTGATATCCACAAAACGCCTTTGTCCTGTATTCTCATCGGTTAAGGAAACTCCCTAGCATCTCTTCCTAAGCGATTTGTTTTGGTTATCACTCTGCTATCCTGAGCTATTTAAATCATTCAAATACCACAATACTCAGCATAAATAACATACACACTGATATTAACCAGCCTTATCCAAAAACATATCGCAAAGTGGGAGGTGTTAGGGAGCTCCTTAAATAGACGAAAATCCAGTGATAAACCCCATTCGTTATCCCTAAAATGACAAGATAATCAAGCCTTTAATCCCTTCGTTATTCTTATCGTTATCTCTAGCTTCCTCTTGCGACATAGTGACACGGGTTACATAGATTTACAGACCTCACAGACTGAAGGGTCCTTTTTAGGTGACCGGATCTTACAGTTAATAGACGGACAAGTATTATTACAGGAGGTGAAGAAATACAAAGTTGAGTTACAGGAATTAGGGGAAAGAATACAAAAAGGTATTTACTACCGTTAGACGATTATATTTTATTTTTTTTTTAATGCAAGAAAGAAGGAACCAAAGGTCAGAGCCCGCAAACCGTTCCTTCCAAGAAAAAAACAATACAAAAGAGAGCCAAATTCAAGATCCGTTGATTTCGAGATGCTTGGACACACTGCATTTGAAAGAGTGGAGATCATAGGAAGTGGGAAATACGGACAGAGGGAAACAGCTCCAGAGTTCGTGATCTTAAATAGTAAATGATGATGATAATAATAATAATAATAATAATAATAATAATAACTAAAATAATAATAATAATAATAGCAATAGTAGTAATAATGATGACGATGATATGATGATGATAATAATAATAATAATAATAATAATAATAATAATAATAAAAATAATAATAATAATATAATTCCATCACCACTAAAGGTCTATCCTAATTAAGCTGCAATAAAACCGTCTGAAGGCAATAAGAATATACTGAACTAAATCGTCTGACAGTAAGGCTTTTTCTTGTTACGATAGGGGACCTCGTAGCTCCTTTTCCTGGACGATTTATTTTACACGTTACACCATCATATTCAGTGGTATTTTGTAGATAGATGGATGGTTAAATAGATGGTAAATATAGATAGATAAATAGATAGATAGATAGATTGGCAGATATAATAATTGATATTTTTTCGCTAAATAACATAAACCGGGAAGTTACTCCCTCACTAAAATGCTTTTTTTTTTTTTTTTTTTTTTTTTTTTTTTGCCAGGTATCAACAAACTTTGCTTCAGATCAGGAGAAAAAAATCTCGTATTTAGGGATTTACAGAGATTATAATCCATCCCCTCAGTTCAAAGCCTCCCGCCAGAGCTTAACAGGGTAAAGATATTCAGGATTAGCGCCGAAGTGGTGGCATGCGAAGGTGTGTGGCGCGTAGGAGGACAGACAGACCTCGGAGAATGGTCGTGATAGAAAAGAAAATCCAAAATAAATCGCAAATGAGGAGGTGCTGAGAAGTCTTCCATGGCGATCAAAGCGGTATTCATAAACTTTCATGGGCTGAAGTTAGGGTTTATGATTTTCCCTTTAATCATACGGCATTCAGACACTTCTCAGCCAAGTCAGAGTGAATATGAAAATGAAAAAATAAAATCTAATGATAGTCACTCCTCCTCGTTTGCTATCTTTGTCTTATTCTAGTAGTTTAGTCACTTGTAGGAGCAGCCTAACACGGGCCAACAGACTTACTGCAGTTATCCTCTCTGCTTAAGTTTTTTCGATATTTTTTTTGTAGGAATTGATTAAGATCTCTTATGAATACTATTGGTGATGCAACTCTTTAAAGGTTTTTCCACAGGTATTAGTATTTTTGGTATCTGACGGGTATTTCCTGAGTATTAGTATTGCGTTACTGAGTGTCTGTGTTGTGAAATATTTCCTGTCAAGAACTTACCTGTGTCGGTGAGGAGGGGAGGGGTTGACGTGGGTGCAGAGGGGGTTGGGGGTGTTAATGAGAGGAAGGGAGGGGGAGGGAAGGGGGGAATTAACCAGGGGGGTGGACTGGGGGGGGTAGATGATTAGGTTGGGGGGGTTGACATGGGGTAGGTAGAGAACCGAGAGTGGTATGGGGGAGGTTGGAACATGAGGAAGGAGGGAAGTTAACCGGAAGAGAAGGGGGGAAAGGAAGGGAAGGGGGAAAAGGAAGGAAAGGGAAAGGTTGAGAGGGGAGGGAAAACAGCTTGGGATGAGTGGGGGAGAACAAGAGAGGATGACATGCGCGGGGGGTGGGGAGTAATAGTGGAATTCTCCCCTCTCCCCACACCCCCTCCAGTGTTGTGACGGGGCTGAGGTCACCCAATATCAAGGAAGTCACCACCTGCATCCCAACGGCCGCTAAGTGGGGAGAGGGGAGGGGGAGAGGGAAGGGGTGCTTCTCACTTCCTCCCCTCTATCGTCCCTCTCCCCTTCTGCTTTCCCTACCCTCCTCCTCCTTATTTCTCTGTCTTCCGTCACCTCCCCTCTCTTTCCCCCCTCCTCTGTTTTCTTTCCCATGCCTCTTCACTTACGTTGACCCTGCCCTTCTTTCTTTCTTCCTTCCCACTTTCCCACCGTCCCTCCCTCCCTTTCTTCCTTCCTCACTTCCTTCTTTCCATCCTTCCTTCCTTCCTTCCTTCCTTCCTCCTGTTTTACATATTCTGTACATTCCTCTCCCCTGCATATTCACCTCCCTTACCCCTTCCCTCATCACCCTCACTCACCCCAACCCCCTTATTTTCTTTTCCTCCCCTCTCCTACAGTCTCCTCATACTTACCTCCTCCTCCTTACCCCTCTCACCCCTTCTGTCTCGCTTTTCCCCTCCTCCTGCTCCATCTCCGCCCCCACTCCACTGTCCCCACACCTTCACCCCCTTCTTCCCCACCTCCCCCTCCGTTTCTTCAATTTCACGTACCCAACATACTTTTCCCTCCCCTCTTTCACCCACCTCTCCCTACCTCCCTACTCACTGTTTCCCCCTTTTCCTTATTATTCAGATTTTTTCCCTTTTTATCGTGTTTTCGTTTTCGTGTATTCGTTTTCATGTCGTTTTCATTTTCGTATCATTTTGTTGTTCCTGTCGTTTCCATGTTTTCATTCTTAAAGGCTCCAACGTGCTTGCATGCGTTGGCCTTGGTCGCTCTTATCCTTTATTCACCAGGATACTTCTTTACCTCCAGTTTCTTTGTTTCTTTCATCTTTGTGTGTGTGTGTGTGTGTGTGTGTGTGTGTGTGTGTGTGTGTGTGCGCGCGCGCTTGCCGCCTCCTCCTCCTCCTCTGTTCTTCAAGATATTTCGTGTTTTCTTCGGCGTGTCAGTCTCATATTTCTAAATGTCTGTCATTCAGCATCATATTTCCTGATTTTTGCTAAGCTTAGATTTGCCTCTCTCTGTCTCTGTCTCTGTCTGTCTGTCTCTCTCTCTCTCTCTCTCTCTCTCTCTCTCTCTCTCTCTCTCTCTCTCCTACCATCCCCCTCTCCCCTCCATTCCATATGACATACATTCCTTTAGCCCCATCCTGACCTCTCACACACGCTCCGTTTTCTGTGTGTGTGTGTGTGTGTGTGTGTGTGTGTGTGTGTGTGTGTGTGACTTGGGGGCTCGAATGTTTTGTTGCACGAGAGAGAGAGAGAGACAGAGACAGAGACAGAGACAGACAGACAGACAGACAGACAGACAGACACAGAACGAGAGAGAGAGAGGGGGGGGGAGTCAATGAAGAGGCCTGCACAGACGATACTCCAGGGAAATCTGTGCTGTCCTTCTGTTACTTTTGTTGTTACTTCTGTTTCTTTACTGTTGCTGGTGTATGGAGGGAGAGAGAGAGAGAGAGAGAGAGAGAGAGACAGACAGACAGACAGACAGACAGACATAAGGACGATGAAAGACCAAAATAAAAAAAAATGACGCCAAAGAGGAAAACCAAAACGAGAGAGAGAGAGAGAGAAGATGCGAGGGAGCCGTGACTAGGTTAGAGAGGAGAGCTTGAGAGAGAGTGAGAGCAAGTTTCAATATTCGCAGAGTGGAGAGAGAGAAAAAATAAAGGAAGATGCCACGTGAAGGGAGATATCAATAAAGAGGAAGAATGTATGGGGTAATAACAGTATGGATGGGAGAGAGAGAGAGAGAGAGGGGGGGGGAAATTGGAGGAAGAAAAGAAAGGGAAAATAGAGGAAGGAAGAAATGGAGAAATGATGGAAGTAGAAAGGGAGATGAAGGAAATAATGAAAGCAGAGGGAATTTAAGGGAAATAATATAAGCCTGTAGAGGCAGGAAGAGGGAGATGAGAAAGAGTGGAGGAAGAAAAAATGAGAGGCAGAGAGAAGAAAATTTTTTAGAAAGAATAGAAAAAGAAAGTGGAGATGGGAAGAAAAGAAAAATTGAAAGAATTAAGAAAGAAAAATGGAGAACGGAAGAAGAAGAAATTTTTTGTAGAAAGAATGAAGAAAATAAGATGGAAATAGGAAGAAAAAAAAGTTTAGAAAGAATGGGGAAAGAAGTGAAAATGGGAAGAAAGAAGAAAAATGGGGAAGAAAAATACGGATGGGGAAAAAAGGAAAATAAAAAGAATAAAGAAAGAAAAATGGAGATGGGGAAAAAGAAGATAAAAACAGAAAAAACTGAGAAAAAAAATAGATATGGGAAGCAAGAAGAAAGAGGTTTACAAAGATTGGAGGAAGGAAAATGGAGAGGGAAAAAAAGGGGAAGGAGGAGCAAGAAAAATGGAGGTGAGAAGAAAGGGAGGAGGAAAAGTAAAGATGATAGGAAGGAAATCGTGAAGGAAAAAGTAAAACAAAATGTGTCGTGAGAAAGGATACAGCAACAAGAAGGCAGAATTCATGAGACACAAACGCAATGGAGGGAGAAGGAAGGAAGGAAGGAGAAAGAGGAGGAGGAGGAGGAGGAAGGGTGTGAGAAGAAAGGAAGTTGTAGGAAATGAGAGGAAAAAATGGGATATGTTATTGAAGGAAGGAAGGAAAGGAGGGAGGGTGAGAGAAGAAAGGAGGTTGGAGGAACTGAGAGTTAAAAATAGGGTGTAATAATGGACAGAGGGAGAAGGCAGGAGGAAAGGAAGGAAGGACGGAGGGAAGGGTGAGAGGAGAAAGGAAGTTGGCTAGGAAGAATACTCGATAATGATTCACCCTTTCCGTCTTAAATTCTTCCTCTGATTATTTTCCACCTTTGCTGACTGTTATCCTGTTACTTATATTGACCCATATATCTTTAATCTGACCAGTTTCACCCCCTGTTGTGACTCTCTCTCTCTCTCTCTCTCTCTCTCTCTCTCTCTCTCTCTCTCTCTCTCTCTCAGATAGCCTTTCTGACCCCTGAAATCTGACCCACCATTGATTTTTCGTTCCTATTGACCTAATACCAGATCCCCAGATTTGACTTTTCTTGACCTCTTTTGCCGTGACTTACTGACCTCTTTATCTCCTTAACCCCTTCACTACCATGGCCCATTTTTTAATTAATAGTATTCATGCTGTTCGAAGACTATAATTTTTTTTATCTTCAGAGAGATTTTTCTCGAATTTGAAGGGTTGTATTTTGTCTTTACTATAGCATTTTATTCTCATGGTTGCCTTTAAGCTTTACAAAATCGTCTGGTGACTGCAAGGATGAAATAAATGCTGTGTCCCCGGACTGAATAAGTTTATTTAGTCAGCTTTGACACCTGGTGATCTAGGAGTTTTCGAGTCAAAAAGGACTGTGGCTTACGCGCTACAATTCGTATCCATAATTTAACTTTTTTTTTTTCTTTTTTTCTTTTTTTTTACCTCCGCCAACGAAGTTGGAGGAGGTTATGTGTTCACCCATGTCTGTGTCTGTCGTGGACACGGTATCTCATAAAGTTATCAAAATTCAGTGAACTCTGCTGATAGTTAGGCAGAGGGCCAAGGAAGAGGTGATTAGATATGAGGTAGATCAGGATCCGGATGCGGGTATAAATTATAAGTATCATTGCCGTTGGCGGAGGTATGCGATCTCTGAGAGTCAGTAACAGAGTTGAATAAAACCGTAGAATTAACCGACTGACTGTGTGAGATCGTAAAGGTAATTGTCTGGTAATAGAGGAGAATTCCAGCAGTGAATCACATTTATTTGCGTTGAAGGAGGTATGCGCTTTCTGAGTGCACTCTATCTTTATCATGACACATAACACGGGCGTAGGTCTGTTTCCTACCTTAATGCTCTAAAGTAGCCAGCCTAACCTCGGGCCCTTAAGATCCAAAAGGTTAATAATTTACGGGTTTGGCTGTTACCGTGTGTGACCTCTTGTTCCTTAGGTCATGTTTGTTCTTCGTTCTTCTCCTGGTGACATGACTGAGGTGACCGCCATTCATTACACTCATTCATCTCACTTTTTTGCATCATTTCCCATCCGTTCCTCTTACCTCTTTCTCCTCGCCGATCCTTCTCCTCTTCATCTGTTCTTCATGTCTTCCTCTTCCTCTTCTGTATTTTTGTCGTTCCCTCTTCTTTTTTTTTTCTTTTTTTTTTAGCATTTTCTCTCTCTCTCTCTCTCTCTCTCTCTCTCTCTCTCTCTCTCTCTCCTCCTCCTCCTCCTCCTCCTCCTCCTCCTCCTCCTCCTCCTCCTCCTCCTCCTCCTCCTCCTCCTCCTCCTCCTCCTCAACCCTTCTTCCTTATCTCTTCCTCTTCCTCCTTCCCCTTCTCTTACCTTCTCTTTATTTCCTCGTAGTCACTCTCTCCCTCCTTTTCTCACTTTCTCTCACTCTTAGCTTCGTTATTCCTTACTTTCCTCTCCTTCCCATCCTCTCTCTCTCTCTCTCTCTCTCTCTCTCTCTCTCTCTATATATATATATATATATATATATATATATATATATATATATATATATATATATATATATATATACTTTAAATTTCTCCGTAACTATTGAACCCGATAACAAAAATAACCCTCTTTTGTTTATTCAGTCATCCTTACCAGACGATTTACTTAAAGTAAAATAAACCCAGTAGTGAAGGGATTAATGAAGGCTATACTTAACCCCTCCAGCTCCAAAAATCTCTCCTGAGCTGAATTACGACTCTGAAGGTAAAAAACATAAACGAAAAAAAAAACATCATGGCAGTCAAAGGGTTAACTCCACCCTAATGTCCACACTCGTTATCATCCTCCTCCTTTATTCACTGTTCTTTTTTTTTCTCCATTTCCCTTCTTTCTGCTTCCATTCTCATTCCCTCATCCTTTACCTCCATACGTTTCAGTTTTATTTCTTGTCTTTGCGTTAGTGGTCCTCTCTCCACCCAGTAATGGGGTGTTCCTCTTTTCACCTCTCTGCTTAAAAAAAAAAAAAATCCCCCTGGGGAGGGGGGGAGGGGTAGAATACTTCCCCAGTATCCCTGCTTGTCGTAAGAGGCGACTAAAAGGGGCCTTTTTGTCTCCAGTCTATTTCTCCTTACTGTGCTCCTCTCTTCTATCCCACCTCTCTTGATATTTCCGTGCTTCTTCCGGCCTTTGTTTTCCCTCTACTCCTCTCAGGTCAGACTTCTGGTTTTATGACATGGATAGTTTAAGGATCTCCCATTGACACTGACCCTTCCTTCCATCCTCCTTGTGCATTATCGTCAAACTGTTTCATTACCACGCCCCTTCATCGCCAAACTGTTTCATCACCAGCCGCTTCATCGCCAAAACCTCTTCAGCGCCAGCCGTAGTGCCATACACCCAGTTGATGGCTTGGGGCTAATTCTTCATTCTTCCTTCCTTCCTTGCCTCCTTCCTTCCTTCCATCCCTACCCAACTAATCCCATTCTTTCCTCCCTTTCCCATACTGATTTCCCCTCTGTACCCCCTTTCCCCAAGTAATCGCCCTCCTTCCTCCCCCTTTGCCCCCTCTCTTTGTCGTGGCACAAGGAGGTGGGCGAGTGGGTGTCCCTCTCTCTTAAACCACCGACTTATATTTCCTGCTGTCAAGGGGTCAAGGAAGGAGGTACTGAGGCGAGGGTGAGGTACTGAGGGAGGAGGGATGGAGGGAAGGGAGGTACTGAGGAAAGAGGGATGGAGGGAAGGGAGGTACTGAAGAAGGCGCGATGGAGGGAATGGAGGTACTGAGGAAGGAGGGAGGGAAGGAGGGATGAAAGGAAGGAAGGAAGGAATGGAGAGGAGAGATGTAAGAAGGACAGGCACTGAGGAAGGAGAGAGAGAGAGAGGGGGGAAGAGAGGAAAATGGCCATTTCTTCTTGTTTTATTACCCTCATTTACACGCGAATCATTTATAAGAGGGTAAGACGCATAATTAAAGGCTCTTGATTTTTTTTACGTCTCAGTTAAGGAGTAAAAAATTGAAGTCCATTTTTAACTAGAAGAGTGGTGTATCTCTTCGGTGGCTTATTTTCGCTCAGTTTAACCCCACTTCACTTCTTCTAAACCTTACCTTCGTTTTCTAACCAAGACTCAACTATTGCAGGCAACTCCTTTGCATCGCACTTTATACTCGTTTCAAAGTCAAAGGTGGCTGTTGCATTTGTTTGTGTTTCCACCTTCTTTCTTTCCTCAGTTGCGGTTGGTATACAGCACCTTTCTAACCACATACTTGCACTCATTTTGTGTGTGATTATTGCAAGAGCTTACTGGTATTCTTAGTCCTTCATGTAAGTAGCTCGTCAACCCTGGAACTATCAGTCTCAGTCTGTCATTCCCTCTGCCTTTAACCTCCGCCTTTATAAATTCTATATGGTATATGCAGGCATCGCAAAATAGTTGGATTTCGATACTGGCTCTCTGTTGTTTAGTATTTTAAATATTTTGAGGGCATGCAATCGTGTGTGTGTGTGTGTGTGTGTGTGTGTGTGTGTGTGTGTGTGTGTGTGTGTGTGTGTGTGTACACATATAAAGTAACTCCTCTAACAGTGAATCCCATTAGGAAGTCTTGATTAACCTCTTTCACTTTAATGATTATATGTTTATTAAATTCTTTCTTCCACCAGATTACCTTAGGAAATAGATAAACAGAGATAGATAGAAAAGACCTCTGAGGCTGATGGGTAACTTAAAAGACTCATTAACAAGTAAACCCCCATTAACTGCAGCCAAAAGAGGCGCCCCCATTGCCTTTCACACCATTGGCTTCCCTCCCTCCAGTCCGTCATTAAGCATAGTAAGTGACACACACACCAACCCATTATGTTAATCCCTCACCATTATCCTGCCACCCCTAACACACACACACACACACACACACACACACACACACACACACACACACACACACACACACACACACACACACACACACACACACACACACACACACACACACACACACATTAAAGCAACCAGCCCTCCTCTTTACGGGTCGTTAGTGTTGACATGAACTAGTGTCGTCTTGTCGTCATCGTCGTGTGGGTGCTTTGATTGCGTGTGTGTGTGTGTGTGTGTGTGTGTGTGTGTGTGTGTGTGTGTGTGTGTGCGCGCGCGAAGAGAGGAAACTTTCTTCTTGGACATTTATAAGTGAAATACTATGAGTGTGTTAATGTCAAGTTTGGACCATCTCTCTCTCTCTCTCTCTCTCTCTCTCTCTCTCTCTCTCTCTCTCTCTCTCTCTCTCTCTCTCTCTCTCTCTCTCTCTCTCAATATCTGTCTATCTAGACAGTCCTTTGAGACACGAATCAGAGATAATGAGGGTTGGGAGGCGACAGTTGTAACTTGATAGGAGAGTCAGATAAGAGAGATAAAGGTTGTTTGTTCGCAGAGAGAGAGAGAGAGAATGTATGTATGTACTGTACGCGTCAGTCGGTGTGTGTGTGTGTGTGTGTGTGTGTGTGTGTGTGTGTGTGTGTGTGTGTGTGTGTGTGTGTGTGTGTGTGTCCTCGCTCTCTCACTCTTTTTCCACTCCTTCCTTTCATAGTCCTCTCCATATAGTTTTCTTTTCCCTCCTCTCATTTTTTCTTTCCCCATGCCTCATCTCTCTTCTTCCGTTCCCTCATCTTCTTTCATCTCCCTTCCTCCTTATTTTTCCTGTCCTCTTTCAATTCTTTCTTCTCATCGCTTCTCTCCTCTTACCTTTCTCTCCCTCCACCACCTGTTGCTTTCCCTTTTCTCTTTCACTCCTGCTTCTTCCCACTACTTTCCCTTATTCTCCCCTCTCCTCATGCCTCTCTTCTCCCCTCTTTCTCTCTTTTCCTCTATTCTTTCATCTCTCCTCTCCTTTTTCTGTCCTCGCCTCTCTTCTCTTTCTGTCCTCCCCTCTCTTCTCTTTCTGTCCTCTCCTCTCTTCTTTCCTTTCTTCTCTCTCCTCTTTCTCTCCTTTCCTTTCTTCTGTCTCCGCTTTCATTTCCCCTCTTTTCCCCTCTCCTCTTTTCTCTCTCCACCCCCCCCCCTCCTTGACTCTAGTATTCATAGCCAGGATTGAGTCTACGAGCCGGGAATGCCACGTCTCTGTTTACTATGATAAAACCCCCAAACATCCCCCTATTTCTCCCCCCTCTCACCCCCCCTCCCCCACCCCACCTTTAACCCCTCCCCGACACTCTCTCCCCCTCCCCTCCCCCACCCCTTTCCCTAGCCTCGTAAACGTTCGAGGTAGCCAGTCCCCCTCCCCCTCCACCCCTTATAAACGTTTAGACAGCAATATCCCTAACGTTTCCTCTAGTTTAATACGTTTTTTTTTTTTTAGCACATTTTAGTTGTCTGTCTTGCTTTCTTTAGTCCTCATTCTTATCTCTCTCTCTCTCTCTCTCTCTCTCTCTCTCTCTCTCTCTCTCTCTCTCTCTCTCTCTCTCTCCAGCCCCCTTCTCTTATTACGTATATGTTCTGTTTTCCTGCCATTTTCCTTCCCATCATCTCCTGTCACTACTTTTTTTTTTTTTTTTTTTCAATATTTTTCGTTTCTTTCCCATCCTCAATGCCCTTCTGTTGTTATCCAGTTTATCTTTTATCTTTCTATCTCTTTTTTGTCACTTGTCCTTATCTTCCTGCGCCTGTGTTATCTCTTGGTTGGAGGAGGGGTTGTTGCTTAGTAGGGATGGAAATAACTGAGGTTCCATTTTATTCGAGCGACCCCTTACTGGATGCAACGTCAGGCTGTAGATAGGTAAAGAGGTAGACATAGGTACAGATGGATAGATACATAAATATAGGAATGGGTATAGATTTGGATAGATTGATAGATACGTAGATGGATAGATAGACAGTTTGATGGATGGATGGATGGGTAGATAGAGTGATAGATAGGTAGATATATAGATAGATGGATAGGTTGCTTGTTTGATTGATTGACTGATTAATAGATAGATTATTGCACCTTCAGGATTTGAGATAAAAAAAATATATATATTCAGGTTAACATCACATTATTTTTACACAACTTCCGATGTTTGGGTTTATCTTAGAAAACAACTCTTGGGCGGAAGAAGCATGTAACTCCTTATCCTCGCTCTTTCTCCTCATCCTCGCTCTTTCTCCTCATCCTCGCCCTTTCTCCTCATCCTCGCTCTTTCTCCTCATCCTCGCTCTTTCTCCTCATCCTCGCTCTATCTCCTCATCCTCGCTCTTTCTCCTCATCCTCGCCCTTTGTCCTCATCTTCGCTCTCTCCTCATCCTTGCTCTCTCTCCTCATCCTTGCTCTCTCTCTTCATCTTCGCTCTTTCTCCTCATCCTCGCTCGTCTCATTTTCGCTGTTTCTCCTCATCTTCGCTGTTTCTCCTCATCCTCGCTCTTTCTCCTCATCCTCGCTCTTTCTCCTCATCCTCGCTCTTTCTCCTCATCCCTGCTCTTTCTCCTCATCCTCGCCCTTTGTCCTCATCCTCGCTCGCTCCTCATCCTTGCTCTCTCTCCTCATCTTCCCTTTTTTTTCCTCATCCTCGCCCTTTCTCCTCATCCTCGCCCTTTCTCCTCATCCTCGCCCTTTTTCTTCATCCTTACTCTTTCTCCTCATCCTCGCTCTTTCTACTCATCTTCGCTCTTTCTCCTCATATCTCATTCTTTCACCTCATCCTCGCTTCTTCTCATCCTCGCTCTTTTTCTTCATCCTCGCTCTTTCTCCTCATCCTCACTCTTTCTCCACATCCTGATCATCGCTCCCTCTCTCCATGTATCCTCTCCCTTGCACATTTTTCTTATTTTTGCCTTCACTTATTATGGCACTTTATTTCTTCTCTCTCTAACCACTTATGTCTTCTTTCCTTCGTCTTCCCCTCCTACCCTTTTTTCATATTTCCTCTTTTATTGGTCTTTGTTTCCTTTCCACTTTGTTCTTATTCTTGTCTCTGCGTTTCAATGTCTTATCTTTATTCATTCATCTTTTCTGTCACCCAGTTTCTCTTCTTCCCACTTCCCTCTTCATTTTCCTCTTTATATCTTCCTGTCCCTTTCACATTGTTCTTGTTTATCTCATTTACTGGACTGGTCTATAATTTTTCTGTCTACATCTGTCCTCTTAATTCTCTTCTTTCTCAGTCTTCATATCTTTATTTCCCTTTCTCTCTGTTTCCTTTTCTTCGCATAGTATTATTTTTAAGGCCTCTGTTTGTCTTTCTTTTATCCTGTCTGCTTCTGTCCTCTAAATCACACACACACACACACACACACACACACACACACACACACACACACACACACACACACACACACACACACACACACACACACACACACACACACACACACACACACACACACACACACACACACACACACACACACTCCTCATTCTGCCTTGTCCCTCCTTACCAAACCTCATCCCGTCCTCCTGCCTTTCCTACCTAGGTCCTACCTCACCTTACATGCAGTTGCCTTTACCTGCTTCACCCTACCTTGTCCTACCTCCTCCTGCCCTCTGCCTCCCCCTGCCATGTCCTGCCTCCCCCTTCCTCGTCCAGCCTCCCTCTGTCTTGTCCTGTCTCCCCCTGCCTTGTCCCGCCTCCCCTTCCTTGTCCTGCATCACCCTTCCCTGTCCTGCATCACCCTGCCTTCTCCTTCCTTACACTTTCTTGTCCCACCTCCCCCTGTTTCCAACTACCATACCTTGCCTTGTCCCACCTCCCCCTGCCGAAAACTGCCTCGCCATGCCGTACCCTGCCTCATCCAGCAGTCCGCATTATGCTTCTCCTCGCCTCACGCTGCCTCTCCTCGCCTCACTCTGCCTCTCCTCGCCTCACTCCGCCTCTCCTCGCCTCACTCCGCCTCATTCTTCCTCGTCTACCCACTCCCACTGCCCAAACTCAGGAGCACAACAAAAAATGGGGTGTTGGGCTTATGTGGATTTATGAGGGATCGATTAATGGGGGTTCTTGTATTAACCTTGAGGGGGGAAGAGGGAGCAGGAGAGAGGGGGAGGGAGCAGGGGGGACGGGGGAAGGGGTACTGTGGGGGACTGAGGGTAAACTTTAGGCAGCCTTTCTCTTCTCAGTGGAGTGGTGTAAATGGTTTGAAGGTAATTTTTCATGTACAGGCTGTCTTGAAAAAAATGTATGCAAACTTTACTTCATTTAATCCAACTTTACCCGGCCTAGCTAAGCTCCTAACCATACCTTAACCAGTTGTAACCTAACTTAACCTTACTGCTAACCATACGTGTAATCTTAACCATACATGTAACCTTAACAATACATGTAACTTTAACCTAACCATGCTCCTAACCATACCCTACCTAGTGTAATCTAATTTAAATCTAACCGCGGTATTAGCCAAGCCTTTGCCTCTTATCTTTATATCCTACTTATTTTCACGTTCCTCACCTTACCTTACCTCATCTTGCCTCACCACACCCCATCCTGCCTCTCTGCGCCCTTTCCTGCCTCACCCTGCCTCACCACCCCTTCTTCTGGCTCACCCTGCCTCACCACACCGTTTCTTGCCTCACTTATCCTGCCGCACTTACCCTGCCTCGCCTAGCCTCTCCCACCGCCGAAGTTCCTGTGAGTTTTAGTGAAGATTTGTGCTTCTCTCAGGACTTTCTCCCCACCCCCTTCTCTCTCTCTCTCTCTCTCTCTCTCTCTCTCTCTCTCTCTCTCTCTCTCTCTCTCTCTCTCTCTCTCTCTCTCTCTCTCTCTCTCTCTCTCTCGCTCTCAAGTATTGTTCATGAATTTTACCATTTTTTTGTACATTCATTCCACTTAATCACATTCGTCATATTTCTCATTTTATTTTTTACATATCATTCCATCCCTACTTTACTCCTCTCATTTTTCCTTCTTATTTTCCTTCTTCTTCCTGGTCCTTTTCCTCTTGGCCAATTAGTTTTTTTTTTCCTTTTGTAAATTCTGACTCTGGCCCTTCACTTCTTAAAATCATTCCACTTTTAAGACTTTACTTCTCATTCAACCAATTTGTCATACCTGTGTGTGTGTGTGTGTGTGATCATTCCTTCCCTTTCCTAGCTTTTTCGTTGTTTTTTCTTTTTATTAAATTTTTATCTTGCCACTGCATGGTATCATTGCACTCTTTTAAGTTACATTGTGGGTATTATCTAACTCTTGTCTTTATTTTCTTCTTCCACTTGGTTTAACTTATTCTCTTTCTTTTTCATCTCTTCTCTTTTTCCTGGACCTTCACACAACCCATTCATTTTCTTTTGATAAAAATTCTGTTTGCCTTTCGACATTAATATTATTATTATTATTATTATTATTATTATTATGAGAGAGGGGGGTGTGAGTTGGGAGCAGGGCAGTGAAATGGCGGGGGACAGGGCGACTTGGATGCGATTTGTTTGTGGCCACCCCAAACGGGATTGAGGCGTCTGGCAATAGATAGATAGATAGATTATTATTATTATTATTATTTACTTTCCTTTTACGTCATTATTATTATTATTTATTTATTATTATTATTATTATTATTATTGGTAGAACGTAGGTATTAGGTATTTAAATCCATCGTTAATCCCTTCAGCGCTAGAGGATTTTTTTAAGTAAAATCGTCTGAAGGAAGCTAGAATAAAGTAGGAAATCGACGTGATCTTAGTGAATGGGCAAAAGAATTAAAGGAAAATAAAAATAATGGAAAATAAAAGCAAAGCAAAAAAGGGAAAAACCAGAAAGGAAGAAAAGCAGAAAAGGCAAAAAATAAAGTAAAAAATAAACCATAAAAGTAAAGCAGAATGAAAATATAGCACAGTAAGAATAACCCAAATTAAAAGTAAAACAAAAAAGCAACAAAACAAAGCAAAATGGAAGTAAAGCATAAAAAGCAGGATAAAAATAAAGCAAAGTTAAAGTTAAGTAAAATACCGTAATAATTATAAAGGGTAAGTTACGGTGGGTAATAAATTAGCACTTTATATATTCACATTTTATTGTAAACATACTGAGAGAGCTTTACATCGCCTATACTGCTAGGGGGAGGAGGGAAGGGAGGGGGATAGATGGGGAGGGGGGAGGGTGATAGAGGGAGAAGAAGGGGGAATGAAAGGGGGATGAGGAGGAGGGGGGGATAGAAGGGGGAGGAGGAAGAGGAGGGGGATAGAAGGAGAGAGAGGGAGGGAAATAGAGAGGAAAGGGAGGAAAATAGAAGGGGGAGGATTCGAGGGAACGTAGGAATTGTAGAAATGGGGAGAAAGGGAAGAGAGCGTAGGGGTGTTATGAAGGGGGGATTGGGGGACTATGTGGGGTTGTTTGAAGGGGGGATGGAATGGGGGAGAGATAGGGATGGGATAGAAGGCATAGTGGTGGTAGAGGGGGAGGGAAGGGGGGAGTAGAGAGGGGAACGGAAGAATAGAGAAGGGGATGGTTGAAGAGGGGGAGAGGGTATTTGGGGATGGTAGAGAGAGGAGAGGGGGAAAAAATAGAAAAGGGAAGGTGGGGGTTAGGGCTTGAGAGAAGGAGGAGGACAGGGGGAGGGGAGAAAGGAGAGAGGAGAGGGAGAGTAAATGAGGATGACAGAATTTTTCTTTACCTTAGGAGAGAGCCTCGTAGTGAAGGGGTTAGTTGATGTAAACGAAAAAGGAAAGGAAAATAGAGGGAATAAGAATGTGAGAAGTTAAAGAAGAGGAAAACGCAGAAAGGAAACAGGAATAGGAGAAATGAAAATGGGGCAAAAGAAAGAGAGGAAAAGGGGGAAAACGAAGATAGGGGAAAAGGGAGGCGTTAAGAAGAGGGGGAAGGAAGGGAGGATTTAAGAAGAGGAGGAGGAAAGATGAGAGGAAAATGGAGGAGAGTGAAGAGAACAGAGGAAATTGAGAGAGAAAAAAAAATAGAGAGGAGAAGGGAAGAAAGGGTATAAAAAAGAGGGGGAGGAAAGATGAGAGGAAAGGGGAGAAGAATGAAAAGAACAGAGAGAGTAGAAAGAGAGGAAAAAAGAGAGGAAGAGGGATAAAGAAGATGGGGGAAATTCAAAGAGGAGGGAGAACTTGAGAGGAAAGACGGGAAAGGTCAGGAGAGGATAAAGGGAATGATGAGTGAAAAATGGGAAGGGGGATGATGATGGGAGGAATTCAGTAGTGGAAAAACTTGAGAGGAAAGACGAGAAAGGATCCAGGAAAAGATAAAAAGGAATGATGAGTATAAGATGGCAATGCTTAATAAAATTTTCCGCGGTACAACTTTCTCGAGGCGTTTATCATGCATAGGACACCAGATTATTTCGTATTTATTTCTTGACATAGAGTTTACAAGCATCTCATTTTTTCCCACACATTTTGCTGCTGTCCAGATTTTTGCTAATGTGATAAGGATTCTTCTTTTGTGGTTGCTGGAGTGATTAGCCTCCTCAGTACGATGGAGCTTTTTATATATATGTATATATATATATATATATATATATATATATATATATATATATATATATATATATATATATATATATGTATATATTTCTGTCCCTAGTCAGGTTATTTTAGTCAGCGTAAGAAAGGTCCATTAAAATTAAAGGGATTGAATCAGTCTCCTCTTACTCCTTCAGTATCTTGTCTTTAGTCATGACACCGTAAGAATTTATTCATCTCAGGAGAGTCCTCTTGTACTGAATAGGTTTGGCACAAATTCAGCACTATCATTTTTTTTTTATATTTGTCATTCTTTGCTACTACCAGAAAATTATATTCAGTCTGAGGCATCTCGTACTGAAGGGGTTAATGCACCAAGCTTATAAAAAGAAGGGAAAAGAAAAAATAGTCCATTGTAAACTCTTTGGGTGAATATCAAGTGGGCAGAATTGCAGTGATCATAACAAGTGAAATAAAGCACGCACGGCCGGGAAAACCATCATCACAGAGCATGAACAAAAATGGCTTCCCTCATAACAAGACAGCTCTGTATTTTGGTCTTCCATTCATGTATTACTTCCTCTTGCCTCTCTCTATATATTTTCACTCAGGCTTTAGTCCGTATTAACTTCATTTACAGCCATAAAAAGACAGTTTGTATAAGATGTTTTCATTCAGATATTGATCTCTGTTAACTTCCTTCTTTTTTCATTCAATCATTAGTCCCTATCAACATCTTTCAGAGTTCAGAGGCTTAGAACTTACAGAATGGAGTACTGTATACTTAAGTCAGACCAAATAGGGCTCCAAGTCTGACTTCAAGGTTTATGAATACTATTACTTATCATTTTCATTCAGAGCTCGATCAGGGTTTTAGGAAAAGCCTACAGCCTGAAGTGAAATAGTCTGACTATGTTGGCTTATGAATACTAATCCACATCAGTTCCATTTGGAACTTAGTGGAAGGACAGACTGAAGTGGAAGGATAGACTGAAGGACATTTTCTCAGCACCAAATCGAGCACAGACTCTTAATTTATTGGCTTCATAACAATACCACTCCTGATCAGCCCCTTTTATTATTCGTTAGTTTCCTGTAGATATCGAGTACACAGTCTGACGTTATTGACCTCATGCATATTAGTCTTCAGTAACTCGACTTGGAACTCAAAGTCTTAGCAAAACAAACTTGAGTACCTTTCCTCAGGACTTATGAAGCACAAAGTCTTATTAAGTCTCACGAATACTATACTTTAATAACTCCACTTGGTCTCAGGAGGACAGACTTTGTATTTACCTCATAAAATGCTACTTACTAACTCCACTTGGAACTTGCTTAAGGTCTCAGGAGGACAAACTCAAGTACATCTCGAAGGACAGACCAAAGTACATTATTTTTCTCCGGCCCAATTCGAGCACAAACACTATCTTTATTGGCCTCATAAAATACTTGATCTTACTAACTCCATTGAGAAAGACAGACTGACGTACATTTTATTTACAGACCACGTTGTCTCTGGACCAAAAGTGAGGACAAAATCTATCTTTATTGGCCTCATACAATGCTCGTCCCTACTAACTCCATTTAGAAAGACAGACTGAAGTATATTTTATTTCCAGACCACATCGAGCACAGACTCAGACTCGACAGGCCTCACAGGAAAGTAGGCAACAGGGAAAATCGTATAGCACAACGTTGATGGGGTCACCTCTAGTCTAGTGGCTCTCCTGCAGGGCTCCCCGTTGGGTCCTACACAGTTTTACTCATTTACATAGGAGAAAATTTTTACTTTTTTTTTTTTTTTTTTTTCATTGAAAGTGAAGCAACATTATCTTATACATAAAAACAGCAAGTCAACGCCATATACATGATATTAGTTTTTATATATACACACATACACACAGGTATATCCGGCTATTGCAAACATCTTACACAGTCTGAGACAGTCACACCTGGGACCATTATCTCCTTTACACTGGTGATTTTTCCTCTTGCTACTTCCAGACGATTTTTATTCAGCATAGCAGGAACCTCTAAAGACAGCTGCAAGCCTCAATCACAAGCGTAGGCTCCTAAGATGATTAAAATTCCTGGAGGTAGCCAGACTCTAAAAAGTACGTCCTCATTTTTCTTCAGCTCAGTCTTAGGTGCAGATATCCATCCATTCTGTTAAATATTTCCATGCCAGTATTGTTTTCCTGTACCATCATATAATTTCTTCACTTATTCGTCTACTCACTAGGATCATCATTTTGCCATTTTTTTTCACATAGATCATCATTAACATTTGCTGTATTTTTCTTCCACCAGCATTCATCCTTTTTTTTTTTTTGTTCATGTTAGCATTCATCTTCACTAATTCTTGTCAGCATTCATTTTCACCTGTTATTCTTCTTCCATTGTTTTTATTTTCTTGCACTGTATTGGCACCAGTCAAGATATACTTCCAGTAATCATTATATGTTGCTGAAAATATCAAGCATTTACCGGTAATTTATTTTTTTTCCCTTATCACTTCACTGGCCCACCAAATCATTCCATTATCCAGAAGTCTCTCTTATGTGGAAGCCTCTTTTATCTGGAAGCCTCAGTTATCCGGAAACCTCTGTTATCCGGAATCACACCTCGGAACTATCCAGTTATCCAGAACCGTCAGTTAATCGGATACCAGAACACCGGACAACCACATTCACTTATTCAGCCGTAAACCCTACAATATTGGCATCTTATGAACGGTAAAAGTTTTGATGCGATTTTTTTTTTTTTTTTCAATAGCCGCATATTTTTTGCAAGACACGAGAACACATCATCACAAAGATCAACATTTCGGCAAAGTCTTATGTACGGGTCAAGAAATAGTGGAGGAAATGAAACTGTAGGGATTATATTCTTTACACGGCATACTGGCATAGGACAGGTGTGTTATTTGAAAATTGATGTGATAATGATAAAGTTGTGGGTACAAGGTGAAGGTCTCTGTTATCTTTTGTTTTTTTCAGGGATTTGTGTTGGGTGAGTTGGGAGGGGAATGGAATGTGTGTGTGTGTGTGTGTGTGTGTGTGTGTGTGTGTGTGTGTGTGATATGGGGCGCCTGTACAAGTTACCTATGATGATGCTACGTACACACACACATACAGAGAGGGACTGAGGAGGGGATGGGGGGTGAGAGGGGGCTGGAAGCATCTCTTTAAGGAAGCAATAGGAGTCTAGCAGGAACTTAAGACGGGAAGCATCGATTAACAAAGCCTCTATATTAGGTTAGATTAAGTTACATTAGGTGAAGTTGGATTGGCTTAAGTAAGACTGGATTAGGATGAATTGTGTGTAGATGAGTTAGGTTTATTAAAGTAAGTTAGCTTAGAGTGGGTTAGGTTAGGTTAGGATGAGCTTGCTAGGGTAGGTTATACTCAGATTAAGTTGGGATAGGAAGGATTGGCTTGGTTTGGCCCAGGTTAGGTTAGATTGGGTCAGGGTTGTTTGGTTTGAGTTAGGTTAGGATGAGTTGGTTAGGCTGGATTAGTGTAGGCTAGGGTATTGGGTGATTCAAACTTAGCAAAAATTAACCTGACATATATAAACATAGCTTGAGTAAGGAAGGGTTAGGTTAGGGTAGGTTCCTGGGAAGCGGAAAGCAATAGTGAGGCCATGCTAGGAACCATTGCTAAAAATCTTCTTAAAAGTAAACTGATTCTGATAATAAAAATAGTGGATATATGATATGTGCTTATAACTATAACAGATCATGTAGTGTATACAAAGAAGTTAGTAAAATAATGCTTGGTAGTCTAAATCATACCCTGTTGCTCAGAAATAACTATATTCATGTGTAAGAAATTCCTGAAATGTGCTCTGAAAAGCAGTGATGTCTAATGTCAACTAATACTTCATTTTTGTTGATAAAAGGGTGAGCGAAAATATTTATCATGAAGCAGGTACTGTTTTCATGCAGTTCCGCAGTTCTCCTGGCCTAACTGACGTGTTTCCCCACGCACTGCTCTCACTCTTATTAGCGTCATTGCATAAGATAATGATATGATGGAGGCGATGAAGGGAAGGAGGCACAGGGAATGCCGGGGAGAGCATCGTGGTGGAGAGAGACGACAGAGCGATGTTTTGTTGCGGCTTAAGCACAACAGAGGTCCTTTTGGCATCACTTAAATTATTCAGAGGACATTTTGGTACCATGTAAGGATAATGGGGAACCTTTTGTGCGGTCCAAGGGATTATTGGTACTCTTTATACACACCGTATTCCATGTTAATGCCATTTATAGAAACTAAATGGCTTTTTAGGGCCATTCATGCTCACCAGAAGGCCTTTTAATGTCGTTTATGCACAGCCAAGGGACTTTTAATACCATTTATGTGTATTAAATGACAGTAAATTGCCATCTTTGCATATCAGAGGGCCTTTTAGTGTCATTTAAGCATGGCCAGGCCTCTATTAGTGCTGCTGAAGCCTGCACAACTGCAATTGTTGAGTGTCCTTGACTTCTAATATTTTGCGGCTGACGGAGGGAAGAGTGGTGATGGAAGGAGCAACAGTGATAGAATGGTTTGTTAGGGAAGGTTATTCGTTGCTGTAGTTGTTGGTCTCCATTCTTTTTCATTTTTTCTTGGTCCCCTTTTCCTCGCTTCGTCCAGATCAGTCGACTAATGTGTTCTGGGAAGTCCTGCTGGATTGATAACACAGTCGTCGGTATACTAGGACCCTGACGCACCTACGAGAATGTATTTGACACCTTGACAGACCTAAGTTTTTGACACCTTGACAAACCTATGTATTTGACACCTTGACAGACTTGTTCATAACACGTTGACAGACCTATGTATTTGACACCTTGACAGACCTATGTATTTGACACCTTGACAGACCTGTGCTTATGACAGTTTGACAGACCTGTTTATAACACCTTGACAGACCTATGTATTTGACACCTTAACAGATTTGTGAGTTTAACAGAAATCAGTTACAGACAGACACTTGACACGGTATACTCTGTCCCTGTGATTGGCTCCAGAAAACCGACTGACAGACTGACGGCCATTTTCAACACGGCACTCACCCCTTCAGTACCAGGACGATATTTCTTTAATTCTGCCGTTTTCCAGGTGGGTTTTATTTAGTTTTGAAGGAACCTGGTGGGTGAGATCAAGGAGCTGGAAAAATTCTCTTGACTCCCTTACACCGATGACGAATTTTCCACTCTTTCCCTGACAAGTTACAGATTTCATGTTGCTTCCGGAAGATTTATTCAGCTGAGGGAAATCTTGTCATAGTGAAGTGGTTGATGGAGGTGATGAGAGTTATTGGAGTAGCACCGACATCACACACTCACAGAAAAACAAAAACAAGCATGACATTTCAGAGCATCACTGTATGAAATAGGAGGGTTGGGTATGTTTGATTGCTTCTCAGGAACTCTGTATTTGCTTGGATATAACCGCTGTAGGAAGATGAAGGAAGATACGGTGTGTCTGATTGCTTTGGGAGTCTGCGTGAGAATTGCTACCATGAGGAGGAGAAGGGCGAGGGTAGGTTATACTTATTTGCATGTAAAGACTCTGCACTTGAAAGGAGATTACTACACCAGGAAGAAAAAAGGAAGACGAAGGTATGTCTGACTGATTTTTGATATTCTGTACTGCCTTGAAATTACTGCTATAATGAGGAGGAGGACAGGGTATGTTTGATTACTTATGGTCTCTCTGTACCTGCATGGAAAACCTTGAGTGTCCTGGAAATAGTAAAAGCACACCACGCACGCTCCAAAAAAACACGTACAATACTTTGGAAACTCTGAAAGGAAGGGGTATGGGGGGTTAACAGACCAGGAGTAGATCTGTTAGTAGTCCATTCTAAATTTAACCACTAGTAAGAAGGGTATTTCTTTATATATATCATCCAACAGAAGACTATCACATATCACAACATGGTAAAGCCGTATCTGCGTCGGCAGTGGAGACACCTTAACACCTCTTCTTTAGCGATTTATTTTCCCTATAACGCCTTAGGTATTTCCGTGTATGATGTCGGTATCTTTTAAATGTCGACAGAGCTTACGTCAGTAGCATACAAAAGGATATCAACACTTTTTATTATTATGGTGACATTTTTCTTTATGATCGAGCTGGTTATTCATTTCTTGAGACACACACGCCAACATACACTTAAAATTTCTGGTTTCCATTAAAATTTGACTCCTTTTGCCCCTGCCACACTCTTTAACAGTGCCAGTGAGGTTCTGTAAAGAATTGTAAGGCAGTCTCAAAAAGTCAAAATCGTCTTGAAGTAGGCAGATGGAGTGAAGTTATTGTATCGTCAGTGGTTTAAGGTGTAATAAGCAAAATTAATCGCTTCAAAAGAGGGGCTCAAAGTCTCCTAGGCCATTGAGAAAACGGCTATCATATCCTCACTCCACCGTCACCTCTCCCACGTCACACCCTCACGAGAAGCAGCGTCAGGAGCCACAGACACAAGGCGGAGGCTAGGATGGGCGGGTGGGTGAGGGAGGGGGCGGAGGAGGGCACCTTACGCAGGGATGGGGGGTCGAAGCCGGAATGGAAGCCGGTTCTCTTCTGACCACTCTCCTCCTCCTCCAGTTTGCCTGTGGAGACAAGAGTTACGTATTAGGGAAACTGTTGAGTTAATGCTGACACCTGAAGCTAGACTATCATTGACCTATTCGTTAAAGGTTAGATGACCAGCCTGCTCTACTTGGTGGCATTGTGTGGTCAAAAAACCTCAAGGCACCTTATATGGGCCAAACCGGTACGAACAATAATGCATCCGTAGTAATTATGTTCTGTCGGTGCTCTGAACTGCACAGAAAATTGATTATTGCACAGACATGATGGTTCTGTTAAGCTAAAGGAAATCCCCAGCACTCAGGGATTTCACGTCTTTCACAGTTAACTTTGACTCTATCCCACCACATAGTAATTTGCCTTCACCTACACCGGATGAACTCAGATGTGCTTCGTATGTGTCAAGTTTCGCCTGTAAGTGGTGTTTTATTAAAGTATTACCTGCCATGTGCTGAAATACTGAAACTTACCTAACACCTCCCAGCTAAACCATGATTAAAGTTATATTGGAGCAGAATAATTGGTTTTATGTGTCTGTTAGTTTATAGTTTCATTTCCTGTTAAGTTTCTGTAGAGTTTAGATGCAAGCGACAGAAGCACAGCCACTGAGAAACAGAAGCTCATGCAGAAATGATTTAAGCGTTTTGTCCCGTGGTTATTAAACGAAAGCAGATTGAAGAAGATAAGGCAGGAGAAAGCTTGAGGGGAGAATACTTAGATACACTTGTATATAAGAGGACACATGTTGATATTGATGGCTGTGGAAGTATATTTTCTATTCTGTCTTGAAATTGTGATACATACAGATTGACAAAAAATTGCTTAATACTTTTTTTTTTTTTTTTTAGATTAATCGTTTCCCCCTCCGTTGTCTGTATGTTTTTATGTTTTTGTTTTTTGTTTTTTTTTACCTTTGTTCACTTCAGCCTTTTTGTATTACCTAACAATGGCTTTCACTTACTCTCTTATCTGAGCGTATCCTTCCCCTTCCCACACCCTGTTTTACTTCTCTCCCTTTCCATTAACTGTATTTTTGACTGCAGTATATTCCATCTCTTCTCTCTTAAATTCTTTCCTCCCATGCCAATCCATCCTTTCGCTCTCTCTACACTACCCACTTCCCTTTCTTCTCTTTCCTTCCAACTCTCTCCTCCTTCCTGTCTGCCATTCCTTTCTACCTACTCTTCTTCACTGCCCTTTCCTTCCTGTTCCTCTTTATCATTTCCCTCCAACTCTTGTCTCTACCTGCTTCTCTTCCCTTCCCTATCTTCTATTTCAGAAAGGTACCGTAATATTCAGTGATGTGATGAGAAGCATACTAGTAAAATTCACCTTAAAGAAACAAAAGTTACAAAAGTAAGTACCTTTCTCTACAGTAAGAGCTGCTAGCCTCCGCTTTTCCATCCCTGCCCACTTTTCCCATTGCTTGATCCCTTCTTTACTCTCTACCTAGTTCCTTTCCCTGTCTCTCCTCTGTGTCTACCTCATCCTCTTTTTCTTTCATCTCTGCCTACCTCCCTGCCTTCCTCTCCCCTCCCACTAACCTTTCCTCTTGTTCTTGCCGAGGAGCTTCTGAACGTCAAACTCAATAACGCCCTCCGGAGTCACAGTCGAGACCATGTCATCGTCGTCGTCGTCGTCCTGGCGTCTTCCTCCACGCCGCCGGTCGCTTCGTCCAACCTGTCCCCCTGAAAACGTCGTCGTCCAGTCAAGCCCGGCCCTTCCAAGTGAAGATCTGTACGTGTTATGTCCCTTCCCTATGAGTACTGTGCTCCTCCTCCTCCTCCTCCTTCATGAGTACTGTGCCTCTCCATCATCTTATTGAGCACTGAGCTAAATAAGTAATGTAATTTTCCCCCTCCCTGTATGTGTATTGGTTGTGAATTTCTCCATCGTCTGCTCCTATCCCGCTTTTCATCCCTCCCCACTTCTAACCCTCCACCTTATGATGATTTCCCCTTAAATGGAGTGGCGCCCAGAAACAGGATAAAACAACCTCGTTCACTCACATTGCGTCCCATCTGTCGTAAGTTATGGTCAACACCAAAGCAGTTTTAAGCCATTGACAATCAGGCATAGATGATTTGCATTTTGTCTTTGTTTCATCACTTTCTTCCTCATATAAATCATTGATGGAGTCGTCCCCTCATGATGTACACCACTTCATTTTAGTTTGCTGTTCCTCACACTCCTTTCACCTTCCTGGATGTTCAAACGTTTGTGAAATAGAATCTCTCTCATACCATCCCTCCATCCTCTCCTCGAGCGTCCTCTTATGTTCTCACCTCCCATTTCGGGATTGAAATTCTTAATCAGCCCTGTACTTGAGAGGGACGCCTTCTCGTAGTGGCACTGTTATTACTAAGTGACTCTTCTGCCTGGTTTTAGATACATTCTTCATCTCCCTTCCGATTCCCCTAAAAGTTGATAATGGACTGCAGATGGGCAACTTCAGCCCACCGGATTGTCACGGTCAAATGAACCTGAGGCTACAACATTTCTGTCAGTCTCATCACTCCTTCTCTTCGTATATCTATATCACTTTATCACACTTTGGTCTTCCCTTTCTGTCATCCTACGTCGGCTTCCACACTTCTCCTTGTACAGTATCGCATCTGATCCTACCACATCAGGACTTACACCCTTTTTTTCAGTCCTTAGCATTCAGGTCCCACTCCTCGCATCAACACAGCACAGTCGGTAACACTCTGCCTTCATACACACTAACAGACACTGATTTTCCCCTGCACACACCTCTCAACGCCATGAATACTTTTTTTTATTTTTTATTCTACGGTTTATTTCAGATCTCTAATTTCCATCTGATGCTATATCCACCTCCACTTTCTCCACGTCCTTTCAGTTATATCTTTTTCATATAATTGTATTGTCCCTGTACTATACCTTATCTTGCTCGTTCTCATAATCACTCCCGGTTTTTGCCTCCCTGTTACTTTTTTTTTATCTTCTCCATCTCCGTTTCTCATCTTGCTTCATTTATATTTCTTCACTTATATCTTTGTTTCCTCTTCATCAACCTCTCTTGATCCACCTTTTTGAATTTCTCTGCCCTCTTCTTCTACCGCACTTCTCCATTTCTTCTTCATAACTCCTTCTCCTCCCCCACCTTATTAATTTTGCCGCCTACCGACTTCCACCTCCATATCTGTTCCATCTCCTCATGAAGGTCTACAGATTTTGTTCGTTCTCCATCGCCTTCATCTGCTGCTTATCTTTTCTCCTCTGCCTCCTCTCCTTCCCCTGTACATTCTCCTTCTACTCTCCCTGCCCTTTGTCTCTCGCTTTTTAATTTTATTAATAATATAGGCTGTTTTTGACGACGTTGAACATCCTCCATAAAATTGTACCCTCTTTACCACGTAGCGTTTCCACAGTTGGAAAAAATTAAAAGAAATAAAAATAAAAATGCACATAGCTACTTGTACATTTCCCCATAATTCTTCGCTTGTAATATAACTCCTCTCATGTCCCCTGGTCCTTTCTCGTCCCCGGGTTCACATGCCCCTCTGCCAAACTATTTTTTTATGCCTCCTTCGCAACTCTCAAGCCATTCTCTCCTTCCCGGTCTGTCCTGCCAATTTCCCCTCGTTAACCTCGTCCTCCCCTTGCTATGTTGTAACCCCTGCACCACGATGACGGTTTTCCTTCTTAATTACCACGTTTTTTTTTTTTTTTTTTTTTTAATCTTAGCCAACAAAGTTGGACGGAGGTTTTTATTCACCCGTGTCAGCCTCTTTGTTTGTGTAAAAGATATCTCAAAAAGTCATTATCGGATTTCAGTTAAACGTTGTGGTTAGATGGGCAGTAGCATGATGAAGAGTTGATTAGATTTTCAAGTGGATCCTTACTTTCTCTGAGACTGTGTAACAGGGGACTGAGATCGTAGAACTGACTGTGTGAGACCGTAAAAGTATTCGTCAGGGAGGAAAGAGCAATAAATATTACTGACGTTGGCGACGGTATGAGTTCTCTGTGTTTAAGACAGGACCTCTCACAGTGAAGGGCTTACACACGGTACAATCTTCATTCATCATATTTATTACGATGGTGGATTTTTTTTACACATTTTGTGAACAGTATTTCGAAGCAACTTTTCAGTTTAAATTGCTAATATTCACTAAGTAGTTCTTCCCCAGCCTAAGTCTCACCTTGGCCACCAATGTAACACTGTTAGCTCTTTCCGTCTAGAGAACGTCATTTTATTTTTCATTTTAATATATTCATGATTCCCTTTGACGATTTTATTCATCTTAGGAGAGACTTCACAACGGGAGGGATTCGATATAGCGTTCATTAACCCCTCTATGGCGCTTTTTACTCGGAAGAAAATCGTCAGGTGGTGTAATAAAGACGTCCTGGGGCTGAGGGGATGAATAAGTCTTCCTTAGATTACTTACAAGGAGCGTATCGTGAGTTTAGATCGAGAATTATATACTTGTAGGAAGATACATATTTTTATTATTTCGAATCCTAGATAATTTTCCTCATAAATCGATAACGAAAAATGCTTACTAAAATCACAGCCAAAAATACAGAACAGTATCACATGTTATAATACTAGTTAGGTGTCTATCATGCAAATCTTGGCCATTCCCCTAAGCAAAGCAGAGTGTCTTAGAAGCTAGCCAGCAAAATTGAAGGATGCAAATATGGCAGCTAAATGTCTTAATATAGCCAAAGGAAGGAAGATAGAGGGCTTAGACATTACTGTTTGCTATATAGGTGTTGCAGGTGTTCAGTGTTAGTAAAATGGGGGAAGGGGTCATGCACAGAAACATGCACGAATATTATTTTCATGCACGAGTTTAAGTAAGATTATTATTGTAGAGGGAATTATTCTTTTTTTTTTTAATTCTGACTATTTATACCTGGAAATATTCTTTTTTATCATTCTAACTAGATTTACTCTTCAGTTAATATCACTACACAATAGACCTACAATACCACACTGCGATACTATAGGAAAGTGATAAAAAAGTTACGTAAACGCTGCATTACAAAACTACATTACAGTGCTACACTAATATTACACTGCTCTACTACACTACACTGCTTTACGCTACACAACACCAAACCACACCACGCAAAACTACACTACACTACGCTACACTACACTACACTACGCTGCACTACACTACTTCACTACGGTACTACACAACTACAATATCGTACTGCAGCACTACTTTCCTGTACTGCACTACAATATTTCATACGATACTACACGATACTACCACACTATATTACTACGCTACGATATTACATAACAGTACTATTCTGAAAGTACACAAGACTACACACAGCAGTACTTACACTACAATACAGCACTACAGTACTACACTACAATATTACACTACGATACTACGCAATTCTACATTACTATACTGCACTACGATACTACACTACGATACTACAATACTAAACTAAATACAACACATCAGTACTTACACTTCATAACTACACAACGATACAACACTACGATACTACACAACCAGACAGCAATATTATCCCAGCTTTATGGAGGTTACTAAATACTCCTCTACCAACATTAACCACAACTACCACAATCCACTACCACAACCACCAGCCACATCTACCACCATCTACCACAGCCATTCAACGTATAATTCCTCCCCATCAACCACAACTAGCAACACCCTTACTACTACTACTACTACTACTACTATCACCAACCACTGGCCACCACAACTCCATTTAACCACAACTACAGTACCACGACCAACCACATCCTTATACAGTATAGACAATTACCACCGTTACTGCAATCACCATCGACCACTACCAACCACAACTACCACTTCTGACCACAACTGCCACCATCTACCACAACTACTATCACAGCTACCACAGCTACTACCACAACTACCACTAGCTACTACCACCTACCACAAGTTACTTCCAACCACACTTACTTTATCTGTCACAGCTAACCACAGTAACTACCACAACGGCTACTTCTAACAACTGCTTACTCACCATAACTACCAGTATCTAAATTACTACCACAGTTACCACTACCAGCTACACCCTCAGTATCCACCACAACTACCACCATCCACCACAACTACTTCAGCTATTAACCACAGCTAATATTACCATCCACAACTACACAACTACTACCATAGCTACCACAATTACTACCATGCACTACAACTACTTACGACAACTACCACCATAACCACCACAACTGCCATCCATTAAAACTACTGTCAACCACATAAAACTACCATAACTACCACAATTTCTCCCGTCAACCACAACTGCAACAACTATTCCCACAAATAACATTACTATCTACAACCACCACTACAACTATCATAGCTACCACAACTACCACCCACCACCACCACAGCTACAGTCAACCACAACTAACAATACTGTCTGCAGCTACCACAACTACTACCAAAACTATCACAGCCACAACTACCACAACTACTCACCCTTTCTTCTCTTGGTCTGGTTCTCTCTCCGTGGTTCACTTCCTCGATTGGACCCTCTCACCTCCACCTCCCCCTCTTCTTCCTCCTCCCCCTCTTCCTCCTCCTCTTCCTCTTCCTCCACTTCGTCCCTCTTCCTCTCCTCAGGCTCGCGTCCCCCCACAAACTGCTTTGGCATCTCTGAAGGAAGGGAGAAGAAGGAAAATGAAAAAAAAAAAATGAAAGGAAAAGACTGAGAAAAACGGAAAATGTGACGAGGAAAAGGGGGAAAAATGAATTGAAAGGTATAAAAAGGAGAATATAGATTTTGATAATAATAATAATAATAATGATAATAATAATGATAATAATAATAAAAAATAATAATGATAATTCATTTTATTACTTTGTATTATTATTATTATTATTATTAATTTTTATTATTATTATTACAATCTAAATTTTCGTAATCCATCTTCCCCACATTACTGACCCTAACGCCTCAATATTTTAGTCATATTCGTTCTATACACTTTTCTTTCTTTAATTCCTCTTCCCCTTTCTCACCCTTTCTTTCACCCCTCTTCCCCTTTCTCACCCTTTCTTTCACCCCTCTTCCCCTTTCTCACCCTTTCTTTCACCCCTCTTCCCCTTTCTCACCCTTCCATCCCCCTTCCTTGTCCCCTACGATCATGCTTCCTTCCCCTTCTCTACCCCTTCCCACCATCTCGCCTTCCGTTCCATACCTCCACCTCTTCCCCCTGTCTCACATTTCCATCCCTCTTTACTTACCTTCCACTTCCATTCCTCCTCCTCTTGCCCTTCTCTTCTCTTCCCTTCCTCCTCCCGTCCATCCCCCTCCATTTACCTCTCTCTCTCTCTCTCTCTCTCTCTCTCTCTCTCTCTCTCTCTCTCTCCACACACACACACACACACACACACACACACACACACACACACACACACACACACACACACTCACCATATATTTTCACCCTTCCATTGGTCTCCCCAAATGAGTTCTTGGCGTAACAGGAATATGCCATGTAGTCTTCGGGCTGAATATTCTTGATCTTCAGTCTCATGTAGGATTTATAGCCATTCTCTGCTACGATCGTGTCAAAGCGCCCGCCTGTAGAGGAAAAAGAATTATGTTTGGTGGAGATTGTGGTGGAGATTGAAGGGGAGAGGGAGGGGGTGGAGAGGGAGAAGGAAGGTAAGAGGATGGAGGGGTGGAGAGGGAGAAGGATGGGAAGAAGATGGATGGGTGGAGAAAGAGAAGGAAGGGATGAAGATGGAGGGGTGGAGAGACTTCCTGTAGAGGAGAAAAAATATGTTGGTGGGATTGGGAGGGAGAGGGAAGGGGAGAAGATGGAGGGATGGAGAGGGAAGGGGCGAAAGTGGAAGACGGTAGAGGGGAAGGGAAGAAGGTGGAGGGATGAACAGACAGTAAAGAGAAATGGGGAAGGAGGAAGGGTAATGGGAGAGAGGGAGGGGGAGTAGTTGAGAGAGGGAAAGAGGAGAAATAATGACTGAGGAACTGGAGGGGGACTTAAAGGTGAGGAAAGAAATGGAGAGAGAGAGAGAGAGAGAGAGAGAGAGAGAGACATAATAGTGAAACATCCCACATCTGCTTTGAATTACAGCGACATTGCTTATCACCCAAACCACAACTGTTATGTAAATACTGCCATACACACTGTAATTTAAGACAAGCAGTATATTTAGACGTGTTGGATGGGAGACTCTTGTATTTTGAGATTTACATATACACAATGGAGGAAGAATTAGAGGCGTGTCTTATTAGTGAGATGAATAAGGGATTGAAAATGTAGGGAAATGAATGGGAGAAGGAATGGTGGATGGAAATTGATTAGGCTTCTGTTGTTTAGTGTAAAATGAGCATCTTTGGGAGTAGTTAATATGTGGAGAAGTGATGATGAAATGAGGGAAGGTAAATATGATGCTGATGGTGATGATTTTGTGTGTGTGTGTGTGTGTGTGTGTGTGTGTGTGTGTGTGTGTGTGTGTGTGTGTGTGTAATTTGTAAGTCCTCACTAGAAATTGCTGTAAGGAAGAACAAAGGATTAAGAAGCAAGAGAAGAAATAGGGGAAAAAAGAGGATTAGAAGAAATGGAATATAAAACAAGACGAAACTGACAAAGGAACACGTACAGTTGCTTTTGACTTGCTGACACTGATTCTGAATATGCTACCCACTGAAAAGATTTTATAGGTACCGTAACTGGAAGGAAGAAAATGGAAAGAAAAATAAAAGAGAACACAAAAGGGTGGGAGGAGAAAAAAGAGAGCTAGTAAAGGAACATTTTACTCGGTGATTCTAAACTAGTTACTCACTGGAAAGAATCATCTGTCCTCTCTCGTCAGTCCAGTAGTTGATGGACTTGGGGAAGGCCTCTGTGTGGCACTCCAGGGTGACGTCCATGCCCTGAGCCACCCCCACCAGCTGATTAGGGATCCACAACACTGGCTGGACTGAAGCAAAGAAAGCTTAGATTTCAAAGTGTATTTGTATCTATAAAATAATTTAAAACCTACTCGTTCGTCAGTTTCTCAGTTTGAAGTATATCTTACTCTATATTCTGATTATAAGTATTTCTTCTAATTCAGAATGTATGCATCACTGAAAATTCACGAAGGGTATGCGGCCGGAGCACATGCCCGGCTCAGGGAAGTTGGACGCCCCTGCCCTGCATAGTCCCGGGTAGCCCTTGGGCAAAGTGTAGTACCCGTAACCCTACCAAGAAGGCTGAAGGCTGATGGTTACCATCTTCCCGGCAGGTGCTATCATGGGAGTGACGTGGGGCCAAGTTCCGGTAACTGGCCTTCTCAGCTCTCCCAGGCTGAGAACTAAACCATGTTTACCAAGTAGTCAAAGTCCGGGATGAGAGACTACTCTTCATAAGCATCTTTAATATGTGCACTGCGTCCTCCTGGGTGCTATGCCTCACCTTTTTCTCTGCACCTCGCCATGAAGAAGGACCCTGTTTCGACCCTGGCGAGGTGCTGTCTACCACAGGAAGGTGGCAGTATCCTTGTGGTCGATAGGTCTGCTCGGCCAGACAGACCGGGATAGAGCAACAAGAGCAACAACAATTGTTGATGACTATCCACAACACAAGCTGTATTACAAAAACAGCACACACTTTGAAAAATATCTGTCTGTGTCTGTCTGTCGACTAATCTGTCTGTATTCTATTTTTTTTTTTTTTTAATGTTTAAGATCTGTTTATCTGTATACGAGTACCTGTTTAAAGTCTGTCTGTCGATCAGCCTATCAATTTTCCCCCCTTCCCTTTCAACACCAGCTCAATCACTCTTGAACTAGGAAAATACTACAAACCCGCCTCCTTTCACCTGTATGGATGTGCTTTCTGTCGTTCCTCCTTTGTATCAGTTATATATGCAGGGCGTTACGTAGGTAGCACTGTCTTGCTTCAGAGCTGCCGAATTCTTGTGTGTTTGGGGGACTGCTCCTTCAGTATCCACCCTGAATATTTTCCCACTTCGCATAACCCTTTTCATTTGTTATATATATTTTTTTTTCCTTGATCCAGGGAATGCATATTCGATTAGGAAATTTTCTGTCACAGCCAAAATCTCTGCACTCCACTCACATATCTATCTCTACTGATTTGTCTGTTTTGGAAATCTTCCTATCTGTGTATCTGCCTATATATCAGTCTGTTTATATATCTATCTCTGCGTGTCCATCTGTCTATACTAATTAATTTGTCAGTCTGTCTCCTCCATCTAGCCATTTCACCCCGTAAATGTACCTTTGTTCCATCTATCCCACAATCTCATCTACCTCTCGACCCCACCTATCTATCCACAGCCTGTCTATCGCCACAATGAGTTACGAGCCCCATTATCTATCTGTCTATCTATCGGGACATTACTAAGCGAGCGTTGTTTGGGATAATGTAATTAAAACAGGACTGGGCTCTTAATCTGCTGCCTTTCGTGTATTCAATTTAGGCAAGTGTGGGGGAGAGGGATATCGGGGGGGTGATTATGTGGGGAGAGAGAGAGAGAGGGGGGAAGGAGAATGGAAGGGAAGAAAGATTTAGAGGGAGAAAGAAGAGAGATTTAGAAGCATAAGGAGGAGAGCAAGACTTATGGAATGGGGGAAAGGTGGCCAGCTGAGAAATATATGGAGAGAGAGACAGACAGACAGACAGACAGACAGAGACAGAGACAGACAGACAGACAGACAGAGAAGGGGGGGGGATTCTTTTGAGAATGATTGAGGGGTAGGACTTAGTGTGGTGTCATTTTTTAAAGGAAAATGGTAGTAAAACAAAATGCTGAGGAAAAGAAGGAATGCAAGGAAAGGGACGAAGAGAACGAAGAGGAAGAGGCGAAGTAGAAGAGGAGGAGGGGGAGAAGAAAGGAAGAAAGGAAGGATGGAAAGAAGAAAGGAGAAAAGGAGGAAGAGCAGAGGGAGTGAGAGTAAAAATGTCATAGATTGAAAAAGAAAGGAAATAAGTTGGCAGATAACACTTCAGTGTGTTAGAAGGCTGAGAGTCATTGAGATCATACTTATAAAATTACTATAATGTTTTGTTTTCATCTGTCGGAACTGTGTCACTCCTACAACTTTAGTACTAAGTCGTGGTGGCCTGAAATTGGATGGTTCTTATCTATCATGAAGTAAAAATTAGCCCCCTTGTGTTCTAGTCCAACTGTACCTTCATTGAGTACAGTTGGCCATCGACAGGGCTGGAAGGGTTAGGGATTTTGGGCAGATTACGACAAACGCCTTATGCTAGAAAGAGGCCTAGAGTGTTGTTGTGCTTGGTATGAAAGGTTGAAAATTGTACGATTCGAAAAAATGTTGGTTGTTTTAATAATGACTGATGAGGGTAAAGAAGGACGAGTGTGCATGTATGGTTCATTTGTGAGGGTTTCCGTTCTTCCCACCTCCTCATATCCCTCCCTCATCTACCCTACTCTCCATCCTCCCCTCCCACCCTCTTTTTCTTCCCCTTCTCCCCCTCCCCCTCTTCTCCCTTGCCCCCCCTATTCCCTGTCCTCTCTTCTCCCTCCGCTTAGCCCACCCTCACTTCCTTCTCCTCTTTCCTCCCTTCCCTTTCCCCCCCCCACCGTCCTCGCTCCTTCCCCTCCCATTCTGTCTCACTCCCCTTTTCGTTCCCATCTTTCCCTCTCACCTCATTCTCCATCTTTCCTATCCACCTCACTTCCTTCTTCCCGTCTTTCTCTCTTTTACCTCTCATTTCCGATCTCTCACAGTCTCTCCTTCACCTATTCCCTTCCCACCTCCTTCCTCCCCCCCTTCTTACCTTCCTCTCATCCCCTTCCTCCCATCCCCTTTTCTCCCTTCGATCCATTCCCTTTCCTTTTCTTCCTTCCCTCTCCCTTTTCTCCCTTCCCTTTATCCCTCCCCTTTTTCACCACCAATTGTTCTTCTTCTCCATTCCTCTCCCCTTCGTGCTGTCATCTTTTCCGCTTCCTATCTTTCGCTCCTCCCCTTTTTTCTCCCCTCCCCTTCTCTCTCCCTTCTCCTTTCTACTCTCTGTTTATGTACACTTTCCCTAGGGGGTGATTTGCGGGGGCACGTGTTCTTCCCTCATTAGAGAGAGAGAGAGAGAGACCTCAAAATCCCCAATAAAACACTTCACCCTCCTATTCACGGAAGAGAAAAGGATAGCACAGTAAATGGCTCTCCCCCACCCTCCCTATAGCAGGCTGAAAATACCTATGGGATATTTTACCTGGAGTTGGATATGACAGCAAATTAATGGACGTCTTTATTTTCTCATTTTTTATTTACTTCTGGATTTATTTATGTATTTGATATATTTTTTTCCAGAAGTTGAGGAGATGCTTCACCAAAAAAAGAAAGAGAGAGAGAGAGAGAGAAAAGAAAATGAAAGGTTTAAAGCGTCCTACATGCTGTTCATACGTGTTCCTTTTCTTTGACTTTTTATTACCTCTCTCTCTCTCTCTCTCTCTCTCTCTCTCTCTCTCTCTCTCTCTCTCACCAGCAGCACTAGTGAATAATGCGTAAATTGTTCAGCTTTCCTAATTGCTTGGAGACCGTGCCGAACGCTATTAAGAGATGGCTCCCATTAATTGCAATACCTCCACCACACCTGTATTATCATCATTACAGTAATTAATCTCAGCCTCTTTTATAATGCACTTGTGATAATGACCTGTGTAAAATTTATCCTTGCTATCATTGTATTTATTATTAATTTTTTTGTTTTTGCGTCCGACCTCTCAGTAGACACTTTTTAGTCCTTCGTCTTCCACTGTTTTTGCTGCACTTCCTTCACCTTTACTTATTGTCATTCCGTTGCTTTGGGTTTTATAATGGACAGGTGAGGTAATTACGTTTTGCAAGATTCGCTTAGGCATCCGTGGAAGAGGTCGGTATATAAGTTACTATTTTCAGATTGAGTTTACATCTTAAGACTTTATCAACTCTTCCCCCCCGCCTTTACAGTAGTCTTCATTTCTGTTTGTATTGCTTTATTTCACCCACTGTATCTTTATTTAACCTTTTACTTTCTCACTCCATCGTCTTTCTTCAAGTCATCCATCATCCATCCAACCCAGTCCATCTTCATCCCGTTCCTCTATCATCTCCCTCTCGTCTTATTTTTATCTAGTTATAATGCATATTTCACTCTGTTTCTTTATTTTATCTTCCGTTTCTCCACACTTTCTTCCCCTCATCCATCCTCACCTTGACCCTTTATCATGCCTCTCTTCCCCACCCCACTTCCTCCATTATCCCACCTTCCCCCACCTCTCATCCCCTTCCCCTTACCGCACCCCTCATCCCCTTCCCCTTACCCCATCCCCACCCCCTTCCCCTTACCCCACCCCCACCCCCTTCCATTTACCCCGCACCCGTTAACACATTATCCACAAAAAAAGAAAGAAAAAAAAATTACAGATTCTTTTATCCTCTCGTCCATCCCTAGCTCACCTCACCTTCCAGACACCACATCCATGAAACTGTTATGCTTCACCTCACTTTCGTTTCATTTCACTTCCTGTTTCTCCACTCCAATCTTTCTTCCTCTCATCCATCCTCACCTTAACCCTCTATCAAGACGACTTCCTCACCCCCTTCACCCCTCACCCCAAACACCTCATCCATCACCCCCAATCAGCCTCATTTTTACTCAGACTCCGACAAGAGCTGAGACTGATCGGAGCCTGCCCCCTCATTCATCATCCCTTGAATGGCTAATACACACAGTTCCTCGAGACTGGGGGGGATTAGGGGGGAATCAGAAGCTGGGATTTTTATGGGTTTACAGCCTCTTTGGTATACTGCCCCGCTACCTTCCCCACACCCCCTCCGTCCTTCCACCACTCCCACCCCCCACCCACCTCCGTCCATCCCCAGTCTCCACTCTATTGTCCACTGTAACTTGACCTAAAAATGCCATCTCTTCATCTTGAATTCTGAGCTTTCTTTGGCACAGTGTCCTCTCCTCCCTTACCCCCACCCGTCCTCCCTTACCCCCGAAATAAACATGGTAGCGAAAATCTTAGTATACAGTAGATCAAAGTTGAACATGGCACAGGAACTCTACGGATGCTGCACTCCATGTTTCACGACCAACACATCCGTCGGACAAACTCTGGTGAAATAGATTAATGATATAATAATAATAATAATAATAATAATAATAATAATGTGATACTACTACTACTACTACTACTACTACCAAATTGTTCATCCTGACCTGAACTAAAATCGTCTGAGAAAATCCATGAATAAGAAAATCTCTGATACAAAAGGTTACAGTGTTTTTAGATAGACAGACCAGAAAACAGTGTGATTTTTTTTTTCGATATATATATATATATATATATATATATATATATATATATATTTTTACCTGACGCCGTAGTTACCTGCAGTTTTGAGAAGTTTTGGAAATTCTGCCGCAAAGACTTATTTAGCGTTTTTTTCAACCGTGTGTGTGTGTGTGTGTGTGTGTGTGTGTGTGTGTGTGTGTGTGTGTTTCAGGCGTAGGACGGAACAAACACACCCCTTCAGTGCGAATGTGTGTGTGTGTGTGTGTGTGTGTGTGTGTGTGTGTGTGTGTGTGTGTGTGTGTGTGAAATTTTCGAGCGCGGTACGAAACAAACACACATCTTCAGTGAGAATGTGTGTGTGTGTGTGTGTGTGTGTGTGTGTGTGTGTGTGTGTGTGTTAAGACTAGCGAACAGAGGATTTTTATGGGGATTAGGGGAGATTTCTTGCAGTGAAGGGATTAGTGAGGGCTGTATCTGATCCCCCCCCCCTCGCAAAAGTCTCTCAAACTGAATAAAATCGCTGTGGTATCAGGAATAGAGGACGTCTTCGTGGTGAAGTGGTTGACATTTAAAAGTTCTAGAATTTGTCTCTCTTGCTTTTGATTTTGTTTTTGTTTTTCTTTTCTTGGAGGGGACAATTTACTGGCTCCTGGCCTTGGGTTCCTTCTTCCTTACATAAAAAGAAAATGAATGATTGATGGTGATGATGATGATGGTGATGACGATGATGATGACGCTAATGGTGGCAGTAATATTAATGATGATATTAATAATAATAATAATAATAATAATAATAACAAGCCCGTATCAAAGACGTATCCCCACCATGTGATAAAGAACAGATAGATATGCACAAATAAGTATGGCAATTTCCTATATAGGGATATAAACTAGAACTCGTACACTATGTTCCTTTAAGTAGCGAAGATGATGCAGCAAGTAGTTTCCAAGATGTAACTATTTACAGATTAGTTTCCTTATATCAAAATATCCCGTAAAATACCTACACTGTGGCAATTTCATATATATTGACATAATCTCGGACTCATACTCTAGCTTTCAGTAAAATATGAAGAGAATCCAGCAAGAAGTTTCCAAAATATAACACTAAATTTTTCGTTCTATGATCATGGCTCGTAAAGTACAGACAATATGGCAATTTTACATATACGGGCATCGCCAACGACACATACACTATAATATTGTGTGATATGAAGCCAATCCACCTGGTAGTTTCCGAGACACAGGCCCGGACGGACAGACAGACAGACGGACAGGGGCGATTCCTATATCCCCACCATTTGGAGACCTCACAAACAGCCGACAGGAGACCCACAAACAGCCAACAGGAGACCCCACTAACAGCCAACAGGAGACCTCACAAACAGCCAACAGGAGACCCCACAAACAGCCAACAGGAGACCAGATAAACAGCCAAATCGAGACGCCACAGACAGCCAAGAATGATGAGAAAATGGGAAACTGCACCACCATAGTAGTCTAAACCCGCAGCTAACAGCCCAACAGAAGACCAGTCAAACAGCAAACAGAGCTAAACAGAGCCAACAGAAACATCCAAGAGAGAGAAGGCGAAAAAGATGATCAACAGAGGGAGGAGAAGCAAAGAGAAAGAGTTGTGCAGACAGCCACAGCACTCAAATCCTCCAGCTGACAGCCCAGTAGAAAGCCACACGAACGGGTAACAGAGCTAACAGAGGCAACAGATCTAAACAGAGGCAACAGAAGCAGGGTAGAGCGAGAGAAGGACGATACCATAAAGACAGAGAGGAGGGGCGCAGACACGGGTCCGGAAGAGCGTGGAAGGGTGACCGGGTGATTTGCATAAGTTAGTGGTGTGTGGTGGCAGGGAGAAAGGGAGAAGCAGGGGGAGAGGGAGGGAAGAAGTGTGACAGGGGAGGGAGGGGGAGGAAGGATGAGAGGGGGAGGGGAGGGAGAGGAAGGGAGAGGGAGAGGGGGAGGGGAGGGAGAGGAAGGGAGAGTTAGAGGGGATGTGAGAAAGTTAGTGATGTGCGGTGAGACGGACGCTTTGGAGGAAGGGAAGGAAGGAATGGGAGAGAGAGGAAGGAGAGAGGGAGAGGAAGAGGGAAGGGTAGGAAAGGTTGGGAGAAACAGGGAGAGAGGAAAGAGAAGAATAGGGGGAGGTGGGAAGGAAAGGAGGAAACAGAGGAAAATAGGAGGAAGGGAGAAGTTGGTGGTGTATAGTGAAATGGATGATGGGGAGGAAAGTGGGGTGAGGCAGAAAGGAAGGGAGAAACAAAGGGAGGGGTGCGAAGGAGGGAGCGAGGTGAAAGGGATTGCGGTAAGAGGGGAGAGTGGGGGAAGAAGGGGAAGAGCGAGAGGGATGTAGGGGATGGTAGAAAGTTAGTGTGGTGAGGGGGAGAGAGAGAGAGAGAGAGAGAGAGCGGCAGGAGATGAGAGAAAGGGGGTAGGGTAGAGAGTAAGGTGGAAAGGAGGCAGAGAGAGGGGGGGATGAGGTGCAGGGGAGAAGAGGAAAAGACTGAGGAGTGAGAGGGGTGAGGGGTGGAGGAATAGAGAAGACGGAGGAGGAATGAGATGTAGAAGATGAGAGGAAGAGATACATGTAAGGGAGAGAAAGGAAGGGAGGGGAAAGAGGTGTAGAGAAGAGGGGAAAATGGAAAGGAAAGAAGGGAAAGGAAAAGAAAGGTGCAGCAGAGGGGAAGAAGGAGAGAGGAAAGAAGAGACAGTAAGAAAAAGTGAGATGGAGAGAGGGAGGAAGGAGGCAGAGTAAAGGGCAGAGAAAGAGTGCATTTAGAGAGAGAGAGAGAGAGAGAGAGAGAGAGGTGAGAACACAAGTCTAATGGCTACTTGGTGGACTAGGGTGTGAAGGAAGGAGGGGGAGAGGGGAGGTAATGAGAGGTCAGGAGGGATAATGGGTGTAAGGGACAATGAGCCTTATTTCTCACCAGTACAAGGATATTTTTTTTTTAATCAATACTTGATAATGTGTGTACTAAATTGAGCCTTATATCTCCCAGATATAAGGCTGAGTTTATTGTATTCAGGAGAGATAATGTGTAAAGGATAATGAACCTTACATATCTCTGTAATAAGGGTGAGGATTCGTTTTAATAGAAGGGTTAATATGTGTGAGGGACATTGGATATTTTCTGTTTCTGTTATAGGAGAGGTTTTTATTAATAGGAATCATTTTTATAAGGGACATTGAGTATTATCCCATTTTAATAGAAGGGTGAGGATGAGCGTGTGTGTGTGTGTGTGTGTGTGTGTGTGTGTGTGTGTGTGTGTGAGAGAGAGAGAGAGAGAGAGAGAATAATACCCCTATCTCTCATATGTGGGGATTACTTACCTGGTATACGAAAGGAATTAACCTCTTCCCTTAGCTAAATAAAATCGTCTGGCGGAAGCAGGAACATAATGGGATGGGATTAATGGAGACCCTCTAATTCCTCTTAATCTACAAAAACACTACACCTGCTTCATTCCCAGAGCATTTCCGTCACTTATTCCCATTTTACGCATCATACCAAAGAATCAGTAGTGGCCAGGGAAGTATGCCAAGCCTCTCACAGCTTCGGAATATTAGGTAGGAGAAAAAATATCATAAATGGAAGAGGTGAAATGTAAGAGGAATTTTTGTACCCGGTTGCACATCTGCGTCCTCTTCTCTTAGTCAGGTCATCTTCTTGCTTCTTCCCACTGCATCCCTTCACCTGAGTTTTTCGTCCTCTTTCTCTTCCCACCCATTAATCTCTTACACACTGTCTTTACACTGTCTTCATCTCTCTTCCATCCCTCCACTTGGTTATCTTACTAATAATCGTCTTCCCCACCCATCCTCACTTCTCCACTCTTCTCCAGTCTGTGTTACTCTCTGTCTTCATCTCCATCCTCTCCGTCCTCTCACACCCACTCCATCCTCCCCGATCCACCTACCCACTTTCAGGGAGTACGCTGTAGAATAGGATGGATGAGGTGGATGAAAAGTTGGTGAATGGGAGAGCTTCCGTTTCGCTATCCAACAGGGCATCAGCTCCTGTCCATCCTCCTTTCCTGATCTTTTGACGTTTTTCATTTACACTGAGGGTAGGCAGCATGCTTTCAAAAATAAATGCGTCTGTCTTTCTCCAATAAATCCACATACACAGTACACGCTACAAATTCTTATTGGGATTTTAGAAATGAGTAATAGAAACAATTCACCTCCCTCACTCCATTCTTACCCCTTATGGTTACTTCCCCACCTTCCTGCTCCACCCCTCCCAACCTCCCTATCTCAGTCACCCTTCCTACCTCCCATCCTCCCCCTCCCCGTCCCTTCCACTCCCCCTGCCCCTCTCTCACTCCCTCTCCTCCCTCTCCATCCCTCCCCCTCCCCCATACTCACACTGGACTTGCAGGAGTATGCGCTTGGAGACTGAGGGAGGGACGTCGTTGGAGGCTATGCAGAGGTAGGCGCCCATGTGGAGGCGGGAGACGGAGGGGATGTGGAGAACCTCAGAGTCTGTCACCTTCACTGTGGAGGGAGAGAGAGGGGTGGATTATGAGAGAGAGAGAGAGAGAGAGAGATTAGGTGAAAGAAAGGTTGTTACTGAATAGAGACAATTTCCTAAAGAACCTTGTGTCGAGGTTACCTTTCACAGGTGGACAATAGATAGATAGATAAGTATAGATAGATAGATAGATACAGATAATGGATAGATCAGATGGAAATCGTGTCGTCTGAGAAAGTGATGTTGCTTAGATATGAGAGGTTATTAATGGTTTTATTACACACACACACACACACACACACACACACACAGTACCAAACGATATAATTAGCACAAAATCATATGCAAAAACCCAATCGTAATTCAATATTAATGTTTCCTTGTAATCTCTATATTACCTTCTTGCTCCGTTTTCATTCATTTTCACACTTTCTTACTCCCCACTCTCTTTTTTCCTCTTTCTCTCTCTTTCCTCTACGCGTCTGTCAGTTCCATCCACGTCTCTTTAATTTCATTTTTTCTGGTTCTCTCTTCCGATTTTCATTATTCTCTCTCTCTCTCTCTCTCTCTCTCTCTCTCTCTCTCCTGTGTATGTAACATAAATACACACACACACACACACACACACACACACACACACACACACACACACACACACACATTCTAACCACCTATCTATCTTATTACAATTGATATACATTTGGGTATCACACACACACACACACACACACACACACACACACACACACACACACACACACACACACACACACACACGTTCTTTGTTTCTCACTTTCTCTTTCATTTTCTCACTTTCTCTCATTGTCTCCCCTTGGTCATGTTTTAGGTCATCCCTCCATCACTTCCTCTTCCTCTGCTACAGTCATTAGTGCTCTTATTTATGGTGTTCTTTCCTTGGTAATGATGCAGATGTGGTGGTGGTGGTGCGGTGGGGTGTGGTAGTGTGGTGGTGTGTGGTAGTGTGGTGTGTTAAGGTAAATTTGTGTTCTGTGTGGTGGTAAGGAAGGATAGTGTGTGGGGATGTGGTGTTTGTGTATGGTGTGTAGTGGTGTGATGGTGTTTGGTAGTGGGGATATAACAGTGTGGTTGAGTGTGGTAAGGTGTGGTACGCTAGTGTGACGTGTTATTGAGTGTGGCAGGATGGTTGGCAGATTGTGGTTGAAAGTGGTAGAGAATGATTGGTATGATAAGGTAAATTTTCGGCAGACATTAATACCGCTTTTAGTCATTGCGCTGCTGTGTAAATGTGGTATGAGAAGTGTGGTAAAATGGTGTAGTGGTGTTATGGTAGAATGGTGTAATGGTATTGTGGTGTGATGGTATTTTGGTGTGGTGGTGGTGGCGGTGGTGGAATCGTGTGGTGCTGTGCTAGAATGGTGTGGTGGTGGTGGTGGTGGGGTTGGTCGTGCTCATGTGCTAGTTCAGGTCACGTCTAGGATACCCGAGACGCACGCACGCACGCACGCACACACACACACACACACACACACACACACACACACACACACACACACACACACACACACACACACACACACACACACACACACACACACACACACACACACACACACACACACACACACACACACACACACACACACACCAGCGCCATTTGTCGGGTGAAAAGGTGCGATCAGTCTTACTCCTCAGATTTATGTCCCCGTGTTCATGACAGCTGCGGGGGTCTGGCTCGAGATTTTCACCACCACTATGGCTGCTAACACCTTTATCACCACCACTACTAGCACATTATCACCACAAATAACGTCTATAACATCACCACCACCACTACAACTCCTAACACAATCATTTCACTCCTAATTCTGCTAACACTTTTATCATTATCACCACTCCTAACTCCACTATCACCACCATCATTACTAACATCATCATCACCACCACTACTACTATTGCTGATATTTTTTTCACTGTCATCACCATAACCACTACTACTACAACGCCTACTGCTACTACTACTGCTACTGCTACTACAGTTAATACCTTTTTCACCACCACCACCACCACCACAGCTGCTTTTGCGAACATTTATCATATCCTTCACCACCACAACCACCACAACAAATATTATCACCACTAGAATAAGGTTTTCAGGATTTTCACCACCACTACAACTACCTACACGAGTATCACCACTACCACAACAACCACAAAAATTACCACAACCAAAAAAGTAAAAATTTTCTCCAGCCTGTATTACCTCAAGGATTTTTTTCTTTCTACCACGGATGTCTTAAGAATCATCACCACCAGTAACGCCCTCCCTACCAAGCAAGGACTGTGTGTGTGTGTGTGTGTGTGTGTGTGTGTGTGTGTGTGTGTGTGTTTATTTTTACCATTACTGATACCGGCGTCACTACACCTTCACCATCCGTCACCATCACCTCCTCGATCTCCATCACCATTATGAACACCTTGACTACCATTGACGCTAGCACCACACACACACACACACACACACACACACACACACACACACACACACACACACACACTCTCTCTCTCTCTCTCTCTCTCTCTCTCTCTCTCTCTCTCTCTCTCTCTCTCTCTCTCTCATCCACACCAGCATCCCCACACTCCCACACTTTTTTTCCTGCCCACTACTCACTCTCCCACTCGCCCTGTCCCTTTCACTCCCTCTCACTCTCTCACTATCTCTAACTCACAGTTGATGCCGTCTATCTTTCCCCCGTCCTCCCTCTTCCACGATATGACAGGCTTGGGTGACCCCCTTGCCCGGCACTCCAATGTCACGTCTTGCCCCTCCTTCACCACTACCTCTGAGCTGCTCTCCTCGTCGATGATGTCTGGAGGAACTGCAAAGGAGAGAAGAAGAACTGTCATCGTCTTTGTTATCGTCACCATCATTATCATCGTCGTCACCTGCACAGTCTTCATCGCTATCGTCATCATCATCATCATCATCATCATCATCATCATCATCCCGCCTCTTCCACACACGGGTGGGGTGAAGTAGGACCCAGAAAGCAAGAAAAAAGGGGAAAAAAACATGACAGTAGGAACGCAACACACCCGGTATAATAACAAAAAATAGGTAAGTAAATAAATAGATAAATAAAAGGTAATAACTTTCCCTCATTCACATTTACATTTGATCTCGTCTTCTTTCATTCCTGGAGAAGCTAGAGAGAGAGAGAGAGAGAGAGAGAGATAATAATAATTGATAAGTGAAGTGTAAGTTGAGAAGAAGGAATGGCTGAAGATATAAGAAGATAATCATAAATAATGTTAAAAAGGTAACTTAATTATTTTACCCTCCCTTATCACTACCTGTAAGTTCATCTCCTTTTCTGTGGTGTGTGGAGGAGCTTAAAGAATGAAGAGAGAGAGAGAGAGAGAATTAGTACTGAGGGTATAGTAAGAGGCTTAAGATACATTAATTTTACAGGGAGACAGGAGCAGTTTCTTTAATCTCCTCCTCTCACCAAAATTTTATGCTGATCTTTAATACTTTGAGGGATCTATGAGAGAGAAGACAGTAAACGGAAAAATAAGTTATCTTTAAGAAAACAAGTCACTGAGTAAAGAATAACTGATAACGGAAGGCGTAAAGAGGCAAGGAAAAAAAATAAAAGATAAAGAAGAAAATATGGATAATAATTAGAATAAGGAATAACTGATAACGAAAGGCGTAAGGAGGTAAGAAAAAAAATAAAAATAAGTAATAATTTAAGAAACGATTCAGAGAGTAAGGAATAACTGATAACGGAAGGAAAAAGGAAAATAAATGGAAAATGTAAAGAAGAGATAAGGTTGATAATCAGAGGAAGGAATAACTGATAACGGAAGGCATAAGAAGGGAAGGAAATAAATAAAAACTACATAATAATTAAAGAAAATAATCAGGGAGTAAGAAATAAATAATAACTAAAGACATAATGAGGTATGGACATAATGAGGTATGGATGTAAATAGGGACGATTTGATAGCCCTCTGAGCCCTCTACATCCCGGCTGCTGTTCTCATTAAAGGGGGAGAGAGAGAGAGAAAGAGAGAGAGAGAGCGGTAAATAAAGACAGGGGAAAATAGGTTAGGTAATTGGTACACAAATAAGGAGAAACAGACACATGGGGAATAGCTGAGTATTAAATAGTAGTAGTAGTCGCAGTAGTAGTAGTAGTAGTATTCCCAGGTTCATCTGAAATGTAAACCCAGTTGACTACAGGCTTAAATTGGCCTTCTGCAGTCCACCTTCTTGCTTTTGGGGGAAGAGGGAAGTGACTGAGGGAGTATGGGTGTGAAAAATGAAGCAGATAAAATTCCACATAAATAAGAATAAAAATAAATGAGAGAGGAAGGGAAAAAGGAGAATGAAGTGAGCCTCCAAAATATAATAGTTACCGGGAGAACTACGACGGCATAGTTAAGGTGTAGAAAACGGAGAGAGAGAGAGAGAGAGAGAGAGAGAGAGAGAGAGAGAGAATGACCCAGTGAAAGAAAATTAGGAGTCTAGATGCAGATGCGATTTCAAGAGACAAGCAGAATGAAGCAAGGAATCTCTCTCTCTCTCTCTCTCTCTCTCTCTCTCTCTCTCTCTCTCTCTCTCTCTCTCTCTCTCTCTCCTTCCTTTTAACCCCTCTTCTTCCCCCTCCATCCTCCCTTTCTCCGCACGCACTCCCTCCCTCCCCTCCAATTCCCCTCCCCTCCCCTCCCCTCCCCCTATCACCACCTCTTTAACTCAGCGGTGTATAAAAATCCCTACAAGTGGGCCCAGGGGAGACGGAGGGGAGGAGGGAGGGGAAAGGAGAGGGGGAGGAAAGGGGAAGGGATGTGGAAGGAAGGAAAGGGAGAGGGGAGAAGATAAGGAGAAGGGAAGGGAGAGTGAAATGGAAGGGATAGAAGAGGGAGAGGCATATAGAGAAAAAGGGAGAAGAGAGAGAGGAAGGAGAGTGGAGGGAATGGGAGAGGTAGGAAAGGGGGAGAGACCTGGAAGAGGGAGAGAGACGTAGGGAGAGGAGCAGGAAGAATGGGGAGGAGGAAAGAAGTAGGAGGAGGAGAGGGGAGAGGCAGAAGGGAGAGAGGGAGATTGGAGGGAGAAGGGAGAGGGGAGGGAGAGGGTTTATGAAGGGTGTTAACTGGAAGGCCGCCGTCTATCTCGGTAGTGTGACTCATACTGCTACTGCTACTGGTGCTACTTTTATTCATACTGCTACTTACATTGTGTTCCCTATTTCCCTTGTGGCTAATTTTCCTTCTACTACTGCTACAACTACTACTGTTACTGCTACTGCTGTTCCTTCCACGCCTGATTCTACTGTTGCTATTTTCTTCATTTATTTTGCTGCTGTTACTTTGCCTACTGTAACAACTGTCGCTACTTTTTCTGCTATTATTGCTGTTGCTCCTTTTCCTTCTATTACTACTGTTGTTACTTTCCGTACTGATGCTACTTTTCCTACTACTACTATTACTAGTAGATACTTTTTCTACTATTACTACTGTTGCTACTTTTCCTACTGATGCTACTACTGTTGCTACTTTCCCTGGTTTAATTGTTACTGTTGCCTCTTTTTCCACATCTGCTGTTACTTCTCTTAGTTGCTGCTACTGTTCCTACTTTTCCTAGCCACTGCAGTTATTCCTGCTTTTGACTAGTTATTGCTACATATCCTGCTACTGCTACTACTACTGCTACTACTATAGATATTACTGCTGCAGCTGTTTTTACTACTACAACGTCAATTATTTCTTCATTTACTGTGTTTCATACTTTTACACAGGAATAACTCTCACCAGTACTGTATTTTATCTACTCACATAGATAGATAGATCGATAGCTTGGTAGGTAGATAGATATAGATAGGTAGATAGATCATAGTAAAGCACAAGAGGACATTCTGATGATAATGTACTTCTGTATTTTATTATTTAGTTATATCATTGCAGTTTTAGTCTATCAGTACTGCAGTATTTCTCTCTCTCTCTCTCTCTCTCTCTCTCTCTCTCTCTCTCTCTCTCTCTCTCTCTCTCTCTCTCAGTTGCAGTCACCTACTCTTATTATCTTTCGGAACTGGTATGTTTTCCCTTTTTCCCCTGACCAGCGGGATTTTTCCAAGGGGTAAATTTCCCGTAAGAGTCACTTCCTTAGTTTCCCCATCACCTTTGTTCTCTGTTCTTGTTCCGTGTTTTTCCGCGTCCATAATTTCCTGGTCTGTAGCTTAAGTTCCTCCTGTCCAAGTGCTTCCTTTCCATCTCTGCTTTGGTCTGCCTCTCGAAGTCTCGGAACATCTGTATCTTACCGATTTATTTTAGTATCCTCTTACCCGAAAATTCCAAGTTTCATTTACATTTTCATTTTTTTTTAATTTTACCATCCTGTTTACATCATACTATTAATATATTGTTTTTTTTTTTTCTGTTTTTTTTCGCATCGCTACTCTCGTCGTAAAATGACTTACCTGGCTAGTTACGTTCGTTCCATCGTCTCATTACCCTTAGCATCTGGTTTTCTCCTTTTTTTTATTTTTGTTTCAATTTTTTATACATCTAAGCTTTCGGTATCAGCTTGGTTTCTCTTGAGGGCGGTTTCTACCATTTCTCCTTCCCTCTGTCTACAGCTGTTATTTTTCTTCTGCTTTTTTCTGTGCTGATCTCTGTTCTTCTTCTCTTTTCTCGCATCCGTACAGGCTTGGTCAACGTACTGAGTGTTTCTTCGTTCCTCCTAATTGGCCTGTACTCCATTCTTCTTTTTTTCATTCTACAATTTTTTTTTATTCAGTTATGTATATTTTTCAGTGTTGTTTTGTTTTATTTTATTTCATTTATTTGTATTTATTTTATTCTTTATTTATTTGTTTATTAATTTGTTTATTTTTTGTATATTTGTATTTATTTTATTTATTTTTTATTTTCCTTATTTTATGTATATTTGTATTTATTCTATTTATTTATTAATGTTTATTTAATCTATTTGTTTATTTTATTTGTATTTGGTGTATTTTATTTGTTTATTTATTTTTTCCGTTTCCATACTTTCTTGATAAATATAGATCCAAATTTTTTTTTTTCTTTTCTGGTCCAGTTGCCTCTACTTCCTCCGCACATCCCGGAAGTTACAATTGCCTTCTTTCCTTTGTTCTTATTGTTTTTCTTGTTTCTTCCATAAGCTTTTTTGTATTTAAGTGGTCAATATTTTTTCCTTTTGTATTAATCTAAGCCAATAAAGTTTCTCCAGTGTGTGTGTGTGTGTGTGTGTGTGTGTGTGTGTGGGTGTGGGTGGGTGTGGGTGTTCTATGTGCATATGACTTGTATGTATATGTGTGTGTGTGTGTGTGTGTGTGTGTGTGTGTGTGTGTGTGTGTGTGTGTGTGTTTATTTTCCGCATCCATACACCCTTAATCAATGTACAAGGGAAGTTTTTCAGGCAATTCCTTCCACTTCTTTTTCACTTCCCCAAAGTTACAATTGGCTTCTTCTCTTTACAATTTTCCTATTTTATTTTTATTTTTTCTTTCATCTTCTTTTCCTCATAATAAAGCTAACTTTATTCCTTATCCAGTTGCTTTATTTCTACTTATTTGATTTTCCAGCATTTGCAGCTTCTTTTATTTTTAGTTTTCTTGATCTTATTACCCTTTATTTTTCGTTCTTACAGTGATTATTGTTATTATTATTATTATTATTATTATTGTTATTATTATTATTTCTCTTATTTCCTTGACCTCTTTACCTGTATCAGTTGCAGTTTATTTAGTCTTCTCTCTCTCTCTCTCTCTCTCTCTCTCTCTCTCTCTCTCTCTCTACTCTTTACCACTTACACTCCCATTCTACTCCCTCTCTAACCATCCTCAATTTCCCAGTCCTCTCTTCCTCTTCCCTTCTCCACTCCTCTCAGCCTCTGCACCTCTTCCTCTTTCCTCTTGCTGCTGTGGTGGCCTCTCATGTATGGCCGGAACAAGGCTTTAAAAGCTCACTGTTAAGTATGGCTGTAGGGGGGAGCTGGGGGGTGGGGTGAGGGGGAGATGAGGGCGATGGGGAGGTGTGGAGGGGTGAGGGGGGAGAAAGAGGGTAAGAGAAGGGTGTGGAAGTGTGAGGGAGAGGTGTAGAAATGTGAGGATAAGGTGTGGAATGGTGAGAAGGAGAGAAAGAGGTGGGGAAAGTGTAATGGAAGAAGATAGGGGTCTGGAGATGTAAGAGAGAGAGAGAGGAGAGATAAAGGAGAGAGTCTTGGGGTGAAAAAGAGGTGAGAGAGAGAGAGAGAGAGAGAGAGAGAGAGAGAGAGAGAGAGAGAGAGAGAGACGAATGGTGTTTACGAAAGGAGAAAATCTGGGTTAAGAAAGATGAAGTTGGGGAGGAGAGGGTCTGAGAGAGAGAGAGAGAGAGAGATTGTATGGCTGTTTTTTATGGCATAGGGCAGAGACAGCTTCCAGGAGTGGGGGGGAGGGGGGGGATAAGGGGAGGGGAGAGGAAGGGGAGGAGGAGGAGGTGGGGGAAGATGGGAGGAGGCAAGGAAGTATATATTCAGAGGGGAGGTACAAGAGGAGGAGGAAGAGGAGGAAATTGGAGTAAGGTAAAGAGAAGATATAGAAGAAAGAGGAGAGGAAGATAAAGAAAGAGAGAGCATAGCTAAGAGGAAAGAGTGTGAGAGTAACAAGAGAAAGTAAAGAAGGAAGAGAAAGGGGAATGGAAGGAAAATGAGGAGGCAGAGGATAGGAGGGGAAGAATAAGGAAATTAATTATGAGACCGGAAACGAATGAAAGAGAGAGAGAGAGAGAGAAAGAGAGAGAGAGAGAGAGAGGGGGGGGAAGGTCTATAGTCTGCCTTCAATCCCGTGCCTGTCAAGTCGCTTCCCTTCTCAGAAAACATAAGTATCCCCTCATCCCCCTTACCCCCTCACCCCTCTCACCCCCTCATTCCCCTTACCCCCTCACCCCCTCCCCCGTACCCCCTCACCCCTCACTTCCTTACTTCCTGCTTCCCTTCTCTTGCTTCTTGTCTTCTGGCTTCCTTCAGTTTCCTTTAGTCTTCCAGTTTCCCTCGTTTCTTCTCGTTTCCTCCATTGTCTTCTCTCTTCTCTTTCTCTCCCTTCTTCTCCCTTCCCTCTCTCGTCCTTCTTCTCTCTTCCCTCTCTCTCCCTTCTTCTCCCTTCCCTCTCTCGTCCTTCTTCTCTCTTCCCTCTCTCACCATCTTCTCTCTTCCATCTCTACTTTCTGTCTTCCCTCTCTCCCCTCTCTTTTCCATCTCTTCCTTTTCTCCTCCCTCTGTACCTTCTATCGCTCCCTTTTCTCCTTCCTCTCAGCCTTCTATCTTCCCTCTCTCCCTCCTTCTCTTCCCCCATTTCTTCTTCCTTCTTCCAGCATCTTTGTTTTCCTCCATGCCTACATTATTTTTATTCTCCCCTTCTTTTACTGCTTTTCCCCGTCTTTCGTCTTCTTCCTTCCTTCCTTCTTTTCCCTCTCTCGTTCCCTCTCTCCCTTCTTCCCTCTCTCCCTTCTTCCCTCTCTTACTTCCTTCCCTCCTCTTGCATCTTGCCTTCTAGCTTCCTCCTGTCTCTCCCTAGATTTCTCCTCCTCCAGTATCATGTCTTTCCTACATCTCACGCCTTTCTTCTCCTTTCCCTTCTTCCCTCCCTTCCTTCTTTCCTTCCTTCTAGGGAAGAGGAATGAACGAGGAGAACGGTAAGGGAGGGGGGGGGAAGGAAGGGATGTCGGAAGGAAGGAAGATGGTAGGGGAAGGGAAGGAGAATGTAATTAAGAAAGGGAATGGTAGAGGGGAAGGAGCTAGAAGGGAAGGCGCTGGTGAGGAAGGAAAGGAAGGGGAAAGAAGGGACGGAGGGGAAAGTAGGGACGGAGGGGAGTTGGTGAATGAGAGGCAGATGGTGGAAGGAGGGAAATGTTGGGGGAGAAAGAAAAAAAAAAGGAGGAAGGGAATGTTAGGAGAGATGATGTTGAGGGAAGAATGGAAATGATGAGGAAGGAAGGGGAAAAAACGCTCTAGGGAATTTATGGAAGGGGAGATGATGGGAGAGGGAAGGGAAATGGTGAGGGATATAAGGGGAAAAGAGAGAGAAGTGGAGGGAGAGGGAGGGGGGATAGTGAGAGGAAAAAGAGCTAAATGAGGGAGGGGAAGGGAAAAGAATAGGGTGAAGGGATGCTGGGATGGGAGGCAATTGGGAGGGAGGGAAATGATGGAGTGGAAGAGATAGTGGAAGGAGGGATGGTGGAAGAGGAAGTAACTGTAGGGGAAGAGATGGCTGTAGACGTTATAACTTTTTGTGTTGAGTTCCCCGTCTACATTTAGTCTACTTTGCAACAAGGAGAGTCTATCTGTTGCCCGACGCCGCATCCTGTGAGTGGTGATCTAGAGAGAAGGATCGCCCAGGAATTTTCGTCCCTATTCAGTAAAGACCCCCTCCTCCTTCCGAGACCCCAAGCCCTACCTCATACACTGGTCCACCTTATCTCTCGATCTCGTTCTTGGTCTTCCTCTCCATCTCCTCCTCCCAGCCATTCCACTCTCGCACAGTCTTCTAAGGCCTTATCCTAGTCAGCTTGAGAGACCCTTTCACCTTTTCCTTAGCGATTTATTTTGCATGTTCGATTTATTTTGCATGTTACGCAATCTCATTTTTTTTCGAGATGTGAATAATATAAATACACATACGAAGAGACAGACAGCCAGAAGAACAAGTGGACGCCAATGCATTTTTTTTTTTTTTAGTTATTTATTTATTTATTAGGGGAGGGTTGTTAGTCTGGAATAGGGTAAAGGGATGGGATGTTTGTGGTGAGGGAAGGCAAGGAAACAACATTAGTAGCAGACTGCAATGTTAGCTCTTCACTCTAGCTTTGGTCTTTATCATTTTTCACCTTCTTTTGTAGGACTGGCGAGTTTGTATGAGTTTTACTCCTTTGGACCCTTTCTCCTGCATAATCTCTGTATCCCTGATGGGAGGATAGAACTAATATTACCCATGTATTCCCTGCGTATCATTAACCTTTTCAGTTACAGGAGATTATTATCGTTCTTGCATATGCTAAGTCCGTAAGTAACTTGGCCAGCTCTTACGGTCGGCTTGAACGTTCTGTCTTACATTTTTCTTACTTCTCGCCCTATTCTCTGACCTCGTGTTTTGATATTACTCTAAAATACACCTTAATATCTTACAATTTGGGGTTTCGCTTGGTTATAATATTGTGGCATCACTTTTATCATTTTTTATGACAATCTTACAGATATATTCTTGCGGTATATCTCCTACTTTATATCCCATGGTTCTGATCTTTCCAATTTTTTTACGGTCTTGAGGATTGTTGTGTATTGTCCACGTTCTGTAATCCTGCGTCTCAACCTCACGTTCCAGTCCTACGTTTCCATTCTACGTTCCAGTCTTACGTTCTCATTCTACGTTCCAGTCTTACGTTCCCATTCTACGCTCCAGTTTTACGTTCCCATTCTACACTCCAATCTCACGTTCCCATTCTACGCCCCAGTCTTATACTCCAGTCGTACTTCTTGCTCTTACTTTCCAGTCATGCATGTGGTTTCATAGCGCAGTCTTACGTTCCAGTCTTACGTTCTAGTCGTACATTCAGCCCTACGTTCCGGTCAAGGAGTGGTGGGTGTGGGTCAGGTCCAGTGAGGGATGGGCGAGAGTGGGCTACTTCTGCTGACGACACTAAAACAAACTCCTTTTTTGTTTACGATATTGCCAGTCAGGTGGGGCCAGGGTCGTTTAGCCTTGATGCCTCTCTCTACGGCTTGTGGTTGCTGTTGCTGTTGTTTTGGGGGGAGGGGAGACTGTGGAGGCGAGTAAGACAGACCTCAGAACTCTTTCCCAGTGGCGAGTAATAGTGAGTGTCGTTAGTAAAACAGATAAGTCACCCCTTGAGGTTGTAGGGTTAATATAGGTTAGGTTGGTTTGGGCTGCCTCGCGTTGGGTCGGGGTGGAATGGGTTGGTATGAGTTAGGTATGGATTGGTTGGGTCAGGTTGGATTGAGTTGGGTTAGGTTGGATGAGTTGTGTTGGGTTAGGGTGGAAAAGTTATTGTGTTAGGTGACGGTGGGTTAGGCTGCGTTAGGTTAGGTTTGGCTGGGTTTGGTTGAATCAAGAAAAGAATAGTTACGGCTAAGATAGGATAGACCGGGATAAATTGTGTTTAAGAGGTCAGGTCAGAATTTCAGATAATATTTCGATAATATACTTCCACCACCTGTAGGAATCGAACCTCAGGGCATGAACATAAGGCTATCTCTCATTCGAATCTTTTACCGCCATACCACCGACGAGGAACTGTAATAAGGAAAAAATTGAGATGAAAGAGACGCATCGTTTTTGCCATCCCTATTTTGAGTATCATCATTTTGCAACACAAGAAAAGGGTACTCTGAAAATATGACCCCTAACTCTCTCCCCTCTCTTCCCTCTCTTGTGTTTCCCCTCAGTCCCCTCTCTTCCTTCCTTCCCGTCCCTTCCCTCTATTCCCTCTCCCAACTCTCATCCTTCTCCCCTATCACATCTCTTCCCTCTCTCCTCTCTCTCTCTCTTCCCCCTCCCTCCCCTCTTTTCCCCTCTTATGTACCCTGGTTTTGAGGATCGTAGATGAATATACAGGATATCGAAAAAACAAGGTTGGAATGTAAAATGCAGGATAATGTAGTATAAGAGTGTATTATTTGCAGCCATGTTTGACTGGGAAGATTGCTATACACACACACACACACACACACACACACACACGCACGCACATTTTAATTTCTGTGTGTGTGTGTGTGTGTGTGTGTGTGTGTGTGTGTGTGTGTGTGTGACAGACAGACAGACAGACAGAAAGACAGACAGACAGACAGACGGACACAGACAGACAGACAGACAGACGGACGGACGGACGGACAGACAGACAAAGTAAAAAGTTTTCAGATATTTCTCCATAAACATACACAAAGAAAGCCCTACGTACTCACAGCAACAGTAATAATCTCTCTCTCTCTCTCTCTCTCTCTCTCTCTCTCTCTCTCTCTCTCTCTCTCTCTCTCTCTCTCTCTCTCTCTCTCTCTCTCTCTCTCTCTCTCGTGTACTAATCTGCGGTATTCCCACGCCCTCACGCTCACACTTGATGGTCACACTCAGTCAAGGGGGAGCTGAGGGGCATCTTCAAGTTTAGGGGAAGAGGACTGGGAGGTGATTGAGTTGGGGGGGAAGGAGGGGAGGTCATGGGCTTTGGGGACTGATATGTTTTTTTCACAAGTACCCCCTTAATTCAGAGTTTATACAATGATGGGTAAATAGATGGATGGATAGGTAGATAGATAGATGGATAGATAGATAGAGAGATAGACAGATACAGATGGATAGATGAATAGATTAAATACTATTGAGATAAATATATGGATATAGATAGATAGAAAAGTAGGATCATTGATAGACAGATGAAATAGAGTTTTCTAGAAATGTCATCTTTTAAAAATTATAAGAACAAGAAAAAGACAAAATAAATGAAGATTGTTTTCCAAAATACGACAAACACAAACACGCATCAGAGAAAATATGAAGAAACAGCAGGTAAATAAAACAAAATGCAAATACACATAAATGAAGTAACGGGAAAAAAACACACATACAGTAATACAGAACAAAAACACACCAACTAAATCACATAATAAAGTAAAATAAATAAAATAAAGTGAAAGGTTAAACAGCAAAAAAAGCCAAAAAAAACTAACACGAAATGGCTGGAGAAAAGAAAATATAAAAGAAAAACGGAAGAAAATAAAAAGAAAACGGGATGATCAGCAGAAGTAGCAAGGATGAGGGAGAGGGGGGACTGTAAAAATTTAATCCGGAAAAATAGCCACAGAGGAAGACGGGAATAAGTTAGAGCAGGGAAGTTGCTAGGGGGCAGAGGGAAAGGGTTCGAGAGAGCGGAAGGGAACGGAGCAGTTAGGCTATCGTGTTGGGGTAAATGTGGCTGAGAGAGAGAGAGAGAGAGAGAGATTCTGCAAAGGAAAAGGGAGGAAGAGAAGATAGAGGCGTGAGAGGGACAAATTGAGACAGACAGCAGAGAGACAGACAGCTAATTTTTCAAACGATAAAGGTTGAATAACGGAGAAAATGAGAGAGAGAGAGAGAGAGAGAGAGAGAGAGAGAGAGAGAGAGAGAGAGAGAGAGAGATTCTGCAGAGGAAAAGGGAGGAAGAGAAGATAGAGGCGTGAGAGGGACATAATGAGACAGACAGCAGAGAGACAGACAGCTAATTTTTCAAACGATAAAAGTTGAATAACGGAGAAAATGAGAGAGAGAGAGAGAGAGAGAGAGAGAGAGAGAGACGAAGTTTTCCCTCCGTCTTGAGAGCGGCGTGCGTTATTGTGTTTGTGATGATGTGGGTGAACTTCTTCCCCTCGATGGATTGGCCCACTTAGCCCTCTCCCCCTCCCACCCCATATTCCTCTCCCCCACCTACTTATCCCCTCCCCCACCTACTTACACTCTCTCCACCTACTTACCCCCATCTTCATACCCCACCCCACCACGCACACCTACCCTCCTCCCCAGCCTACATTCCCCCTACCCTTCACCTACTTTCCCCTCACCCCCACCTACTTGTCCCCCTCCCCCACCTACTTACCCCCTCCCTCCACCCTCGTACCCCCTCCCCCTACCTACTTAGCCCCCTCCCCCCACCCCAGCTCCAGAACTGATCAAGTTTTCTGACTTATACGGCACAGTAAACCAACCCTCGCTCTCTGTCTCTCCCTTCTCTTCCTCTTCTCTACTCTGTTTCTACCTTCCTATTTTCCTCTTTTATGGTTCTGCTCTTTCTCTTTGCTTTTTTTCTCTTTTGTCTCAATATTCCCTTTCGTCTCTTCTCCCTGTCATCTCCTATCCTCTCTCCCTCTCACCTTTCTTGTCTCCCTTTTATCTCCCTTCTCGTTTCGTTACGTTGTGTCTCTGTCCTCGTTTTTCTCCTTTAGCTTTCTCACTTGTGCCTGTCAGTGTTCCCTTTTCTCTTACATTTTCTCGCCCATCTCTTCTCCCTGTCTCTCCTCTCTTGCTGCTGCCCACCCTGCTCCGTTTATGTCATTCTGCTCTGCTTCTGCTTTGCTTATATTCTGCCTGTTCTCACCTCAGTCTTTTCTCTCTCTCATCTGCTGTAACCTCCTCCTCACTCTCCCTTCCCTCTTTCTTCTATTCTCATATCTCTTCTACTTTTCTCTGTTACAGTTCTGTTTTGTCTTTTTTCGTGGCTCTGTACATATTTTGTTCTCCCTCTAACCTTCCCTTTCCTCTGCCATCTCTTTCCTCCTCTCTCCTTTCCATTTCCATTTCTTCCATTATTTGCTTGTCTCAGTTGCTACTCCGCTTCAGTTTTTGTCGCTATCCTGATACTGTTCTGCTGCTAACTTACGATATCTCTGCTTCGTTATGTCCCTTATCCTTATCTGCTTGCATAGTTTTTCTTACCCCTTCCCTTTCCTTCACTTCCTTTCTCATTCTTTTTCTTTTCCCCTCTGCCCTTCCTCTCCTGTCACCCCTGCCTCACCTTGCACCACTGTCTGTCCTTTCAATCGTGCCTTCCATTTACCCCTGCCTCTTCTCTTACCTCTGCCTCTGCTTTCACCCCAGCCTCTCCTTTCACCCCTGCCTCACCTTTCTCCTCTCTCTGCCTTTCCTCCTCTCTCTGCCATTTCTTGTATCGTTTTCTACCTTTCCATCCTTCTCCCACACACCCCTCTAACCCTCCATGCCTTCCCACATACCTACCCTTTCTCCCATATACCTCACTCTCCCCTACACCTCGTTCTCCCCTAGGTATCCTTTCTCACCTGCCTATCTTCACATACATACCCTCTCCCTACCTTCTGTTTATTTTCTCCCATATACTCTTTCTATGGTGCACCTCTCTCTCTATTCTGTACCTCTCCCCCTAACTCCTATTTCTCCCAGTACCTACCCTCTCTCCCTACCTACCTTTCCCTCCCTCCCTACACCTTTTGCCCCTCTCTGTACCCTTCCCCACCCCGTCTGTACCCACACTCAACCCTCTCCTTCAACCACCTCTCGTCATCTCAAAACTCTGAATGATTCGCTGACTCCTAAAACCATTCTACACTGTGATGAGGGAACACTGGATGGCGCCCCGTGGAGAGCCTTATCCGAAAGTGGCTGGGGAGGCTTCGTGTAGCAAATCTCACTGAGCGATTCATATTGCATATTTCACCTTAACATTCGCTTATTTGCTATTTAGGTTATTCTGATATCAATATAGTTTGGATCAGCAACATAGAAGAGGATGCCGAGTTGGAATATGAAGAATAAATCGCGAAGGAAAAACTGTTACGGGAGAATGCGACGCCTACCAACACAGGTACATGTACAGTATATAAGGATGACAACCAGCGAGGGGGAGTTGGTTGTCAAGTGGTTGGAGTAGTGATCCGCTGCCTGAAAGGACGCGAGTTTCATTCCACACGGGCACGAAACAGTTTGATAATAAATGAATTTCGCCGATACATAAACTAATGATTTCCACAAGACCCACCGACAAGTCTTAAAAACGCCTCCAGTAAAATATGTACGATTATTCAGTACTGGCGGTGGACATTAGCGCTGGTGACATGTGAAAGTGTGGGGCACGTACGACTGCTGGACCTTATGGAATGGATTCTCAAGTACAGTATATGTCCAGACTCGTGCAAGACTGTGCATTGCAGAGACGTGTTGCAGGAGTATATAAACACACACACACACACACACACACACACACACACACACACACACACACACTATCTTATCAGTAACTACAGTCTCAGCACCCAGCTTGCAGAGGAGAAGCAACTAGATTTGCATTGTGGAGTGGATCAGCAAATATCTAGAGAAGTTTCGAGACTTGAATGATGAGCGAATGGAGGTGGGGTCATCTTACCAGGCCACTTCGAAGACAGTTCTCCTTAATTTGGTTTTCTTTTGCCATGTTTTTTTTTTAAGACAGTGGCATCGCAGATACTTAGAGGATTTCACAGGCTTGAATACTGAGTGAATGGAGACGTGATCTGTTATTATAAGGGACTCTTGTAAATGGTTCTCCTGATGTGCTGTCTTTTTCCCGTTTTCTAGAGCCTATGTATCCAGACGCCTTAATCCCGTAAGAGGTGGCCACAGACAAATCAGCCCCCGTCGCCTTGTCCCCCACCATATCACTCCCCTGCTCCCAGCTCACACACCCCTCTCTCAAATACCTCTTCATCCGTCTATCTCATCCTTTGCCTCCCCTTCACTCTCCCCCCCCCCGCTCCACCTCACTCACATACGTTCTCCTCGTCAGTCTCTCTCCATCCTACTCACACCATTTCGAGGAGTAAGGATGTGATGAAAATGATGATGTTGATGATATTGGCCACTCCGATGTCGTTTTAGTATTACGTGTCTTTTTTTCCTTTCCTCAAGTACTTTTCTCCCCAACTTTCCCATATATTCCTCATTTCCCTCCTTACATCTTAAACCACCTCACCCCGCCACCTCCTCTCTCTTCCCTTCCTATGAGTTCATATCTTTCCCTTCCTTTTCATCATTTTCTCCCTGTTCTATTAAATATTTATCACGCTTCCTCTTTTCCCACATCACCAAACTTCTTCCCTTTCCTCCCTATACTTTCTCTCTCTTTCCATATCCCTTTCTCATACCCAATTTTCTACTTTCTGCTCCGGTGGTAGGTGGTGGCGACCATCATCCACTCGCTTGATGTAGTGCTGCCTACTTCTTCCTTCCCCTTTCTCATTCTGTCTCTGTGTCTGTCCTCTCTTCCTACTTCTTCCATTCCTTCATGTCACTTTTTATTACCTTCTTTCCACTTCAGGTGGCTCTACACTGAGTGACAACCCCAATGGTTTCCTGTAACTGAGAAAACCATGTAGGCTACAACGCTGGGTGATAACCATATACCGGGTTGATATGGAGCCTGCTATGGCGCCCCTGTTATCTGGATGGACAGACGCAAATGCGGCGTCCATTAAGAAACCAAACCTCCACAGTATACCCCGCGCTTCGCAATGTTGAGGCGCTGTCAGTCGCAAGAGAACATCGGTTCACGACACAGGACAGCCCTGCAGGAGTGGTTGCTTGCCTACGGTTGATGGGTCTGTTCGGCCACACAAACTGGTGTTGATCAACAACAACAACAACTTCCTGCTATTCCCTTCCTACCTCAACCTACCTTGCCCTTCCTTTCCCTTCCCCTCCTCTCCTCACTTCTCTTCTGTCTTCCCACTTCCTAAATTCTCCCTCCCCTCCCCTCCCCCATCCTTCCTGCCTCTCCATTTCCCACCAGCACCTTCCTTTCCACCCTTTTCCTCCTGTTCCATTAAATATTCATCACACCGCTTCATTTCCCACACCACCAAACTTCTCCCCTTTCATTTCCACTTTATACCAAACCTAACTCTCCCCTTCCCACCTCCTTCCTTTCCCTCCTCACCCTATTGTGTCTCACCCTTTCTTTTCGTTTCCCCCTTTCTTCCCCCACTTCTTGTCTTCCCCCCACTCCTTTCCTTCCCCCTTAGCCCCAACTCTTTCCTTAATCTTTCTTCCCCCTCCATTCTTTCTCCCAAACCCTATCCCCATCCTTTCTTTCTTTACCCATCCTTTACTCTTCCTCCTTCCCCGTCCTCTCCCACCTCTCCCTACCCCTACCAGCTCCCTCTTCTCCTTACCCCCATCAGCTCCCTCCTCTTCCTTCCTCCTGTTCCATTAAACAAATCCTTCCAACCACCTCATTTCCCACACCACCAAACTTCTCCCTTCCCCCTCCACTTTATGCCACCCAAACTCTCCTTTCTCCACCACATTTCCTTACATCCTCTCCCTCTCCCTTCCCTCTCCCTCCCTTTTCCGTGGAGTCTCCCCATCCCACTCTGATCCTTTCCTTTCTCCTCTCCCTCTTCTCACATCTCATTCCAGCTCTTCTCTCTATACCCTTCCTTTCCTCTTCAACACATGTCCTTCTTCTCTCATCCTCTCCTCTCCCACTCCCTCCACTACCCCATGCAGCTTAAGCCCCCCCCCCCACCGCCCAAAGCACGGTAGAGGGGTGTGTGTGTGTGTGTGTGTGAAAAGGTGCGTGGGAGGAGTGTGTTGGGGTGAAGGGTGTGTGGGAGGGGTGTGTTGGGGTGAAGGGGTGTGTGGGAGGGGTGTGCTGGGGTGAAGGGGTGTATGGGAGAGGTGTACTGGGGTGAAGGGGTGTGTTGGGGTGAAGGAGTGTGTAGGAGGGGTGTGTTGGGGTGCAGGGGTGTGTGAGAGGGGTGTGTTGGGGTGAAGGAGGCCCTCACTTCCTGCAGCATCTGTGTTTACGGCACCTCATTCCACCGCATGGGCACCAGTTGGCCTAAGTTGCCAGACTTGGAGCCACTCTACACACCTCCCTCCCTCCCTCTCTTCCTCCCTCCCTCCCTCCCTCCCTCTTTCCCCTTTCCTGTTTCTCTCCTTCCCTTTCTCCTTGCCCGTTTTCTCTCTTCCCATCCTTTCTTTGTGTGCTTCCCCTCCTCTTTCATTTTATCATGTTTTTCCCGTTGTCTGTCTCTCTCTCTCTCTCTCTCTCTCTCTCTCTCTCTCTCTCTCTCTCTCTCTCTCTCTCTCTCTCTCTCACACACACACACACACACACACACACACACATAAAACATGATCACCTTTCCCCAGTTACACTCTGCAAAATTCCTCGCCTCACACCTGTCTTCCAGTGTCACAGAAGCAGTCTTTAAATGTCGCTTCACCCTCCCCTCACCTCTCCCTTACCTCACCTCGCCCTCACTTCACCTCTCCCTCACTTCACCTCACCTCACCTCTCCCTCACTTCACCTCTCCCTTACTTCACCTCTCCCTCACTTCTACCTCACTTCACCTTTCCCTCACTTCACCTCTCCCTCACTTCACCTCACCCCACTTCACTTCTCCCCACTTCACTTCTCCCCACTTCACTTCTCTCCCACTTCATCTGTCCCTCACCCTACCTCCTCCTGACTTCGCCTCTCCCTCACTTCACCTCTCCCTCACTTCACCTCTCCCTCACCTCATCTCTCCCTTACTTCACCTCATCCACATTTCACCTTTCCCTCACCTCACTAGTCCCTCACCTCATCTCACCTTTAACTCATCTCACCCTCACTTCACCACTCCCTCACTTCACCATTATACCCATTTCCTCTGAATTTGGCCAAAAAATTGACAAATTTCGCCTTGAATGCTAAGTTTTAACTATAGATCAACACAAAAATAGGATGCTAGTCACGAAAAAGTGCTATGGAAAGGATAGAGCCATAGCGTTGCCTGATTTTGTCCCTGAGCTACGTGAATTAAAGAAGACAAAAATGTGAGCCAGCTTAAGGTGAAAAGGGTATGGAACTCCTTTATTTATTTTTGTTGCTGGTACACTATTTTATTTAGGGAGAAATAGTAATGGAGGGGGAACAATAATGTTTTTTATTGTTACAGCTCGGCGTTCAAGAGAGAGAGAGAGAGAGAGAGAGAGAGAGAGAGAGAGATGGCAATTTTAGGCCAAGTTAGAGTAAAATGGAAATTGTTAAAATAGAAGTTAAAGATATGAGCTTGAAGAGATGTAATACAAAAGGAAGGAGGGGGATAAATGTCACCCCAGCTGTCAGGTGGGGGGAGACCGACGGACAGACAGACAGACACAGACAGACAGATAGACATATAACCGCAAACCTAGTGATTAAAAAGAGAATGTGAGATCAGGCAGATAGACAGATAGGTGGACAGATAGACAGACAGACAGACATAAATGGACACAGACAAAGACAGACACATACACAGAGAGACAGATTGATAGACAGACAGACAGACATAGACAAACAGACATACATAAACAGCCACAGACAAAGACAGACACACACACACACACAGACAGATAGACAGGTAACCACACACGTGAGATCAGACAGACAGACAAACGGAGACCAGATAGGGCATAGCTTTATGCAATGATGAAAATAAAGGAATATTGAAGATAGACAGGAACCGAGATTGAATAGACAGTACTGGAGAGAGACGAATGATGAGAGAGCAGACAGACCTGGATATTAGACAGATTTATAGGCCAGGACATCACATCATCATCATCATCACTGTCATCGTTGTCATAATCATCATCATCATCGTCGTGGTCATCATCATCACCATCATCATCATCATCATCATCATCATTATCACCACCACCACCACCACCACCACCACCACAAGAATGAGGTGAGGTGGGGTACAGAAAGCAAGAGAAGACAGGACAGAGTGAGACCTTATCAACAGCATGTCTAGTGAAAGGAACCAAACCCACATTCACTCACCTTTCTCTGCACAAAGCCAGATTAAAAAGTAAATTCGTCGCTAATGCAGACAGCTCACCCTTAGACAGAAAATAAAAAGACAGACAGGCAGAACAGTGTGACAGACCAGAAAGCGTGACTGAAAGACAAATGATATGGTAACTTGGACAGAAGTGGACATCAGACAAACGCAGGATTCAACCAAATGGACATAATTGGCGTCCGCACCGACAGATAGAACTTAACGCCGGACAAGAACAAGTCAACACGAGACAGGTGCAACGTACTGACATATAATTAGTCCGAGGAATGTCCCCGATATAGTTCTTTTTCGGAGATCAGGTTCCTGGACGTTCCTGGAGAATTTTCAAGTTTGCGTGTGTGTGTGTGTGTGTGTGTGTGTGTGTGTGTGTGTGTTTGCGTGTGTGTGTGTGTGTGTTTTCCTTTCCACAGTTCTATAGTCAGACGCCCTAATCACGGAGGAGGTGACCACGACCAGTTTACCTACACGTCACCGTATCTTCCGTCATCAGACTGCCCTCCCTCCGAATTCACGCCATCCTCATTTAAAAACCTCTTCACCCCAGGCTGGTATTTTCGAGACTAACCCCCCCCCCCCACCTCCATCTTAAGCCCTTCTCCCTTCACTTCATTTACCCATCGTCAATAAAGCGACATGACTTGTAAATATGGCGTGAGGATACCGTAGAGTTTTATGCTCAGTTTACGCCTTTAATACGAAATATGGCGTGAGGATACCGTAGAGTTTAATGCTCAGTTTACTCCTTTAATACAATGATTTTTTTTTTTTTTTCTACCATCAGACGATTGTAAATAGAGATTTTTTTAACAGGACAGGTTGCACAGAGACCTATTAACCCCCGTCACTGAAGCAGGTCTACTGTGTAAATTTGACCGTAAGTGGCAAGAATAAACCCAGACGTGAAGAAGGAGATTGCCAAAGGAAGAGGGTGCCAGTCGTTAACTTTGCATTGTAAAGAAGAAAATTACCTTAAAATTCTCAGTTGCAGAAGGTATAGGGGATATTGCAATTCGGTAGGCATGCAGGGGTGGAGGTGCAATGAGAAGCATCGCCTCCTGAATAAAGTTTTTGAGAGAGAGAGAGAGAGAGAGACTGAACCCACCTTGCACATCGAGGAACCCCACTTGACTCATCATAGGATCCGAGTTGACCTGACACATGTACAGTCCACGGTCGCTGGGTCGTACGTCCGTGATCTTGAGGTACCAGTGTTTGTGGTCGTTGCGTGCCAGAGAGAAGCGCGGGTTCTTGGTGATGATGGTGTGGTGGATGGTGAGGATGGTCTGGGTCTCCACGAAGATCCAAGCAACCTACAGAGAAAGAAGAAGAAAAAATGTTACCTGTAATTAATTACCTTTAGGCCATTAAAGATGAGGTTAATTGTTTCACCCCTTAATTAACCTTTTCAGCAGAATTATATGAGTCTGGGGTGGCAAGAACAGTATTTTTCATTGTTTTATTTTTATATATATTTTTTATTTATTTATTGCGACCGCCAGGGGCTTGTATTTAGCTTGGAAGAATTGTAAAACTATAAAAATAAGATGTTATCATCAGCCTTCTCACTAAAAGAGAAAGGCTGTCTGAGGATAACAGTAATAAACAACAATTACAAACATTATCAACAGCAACAACAACAGCAACATCGTCACCACCACCACCACCACCACCACAACAACAACATCAGAGTACTTAGGGTTGAGGGGGTTCATGAAACTGTTTACTGTAAATCCTGCCATCCATTTTTCCTTTACATGTTAGGAACAAAATAAAACTCACCTGCTAAATGTTTGATATCTTACAAGTGCGTCACCGTGTATCTTGTTGTCAATCTAGTTCTTTCATTGTGTTTGAAAATTACGAAATCCTATACCCTTTTTACTCTGACTTGGCCTAAAATTGCCATCCCTCCATCATGAATACCACCAAACGATTTCATTCAGCCTATCGTAGTGAAGTGGTTGGCATGTTCCCCATCGACTCGTAATTTTTTGCTCTGGACTCGTAATTTTTCGCTATGTCCCTGCTACCCCCGGACGATTTTACTCAGCTCGGTGAAGGGATGGTTAGCAATAGCCTTCCTTTACTCGAGGCATTTTATTCTATCCTTCCTTCTGCCGGACGATTTTATTCAGCTCAGTAAAGGAGAGTTTAGCGCCATTCCCATTAACTCCTGACACACTCTCTCTCTCTCTCTCTCTCTCTCTCTCTCTCTCTCTCTCTCTCTCTCTCTCTCTCTCTCTCTCTCTTTTTCTTTCTTTTTCCTGCCGGTGTTGCCCCTCCGACTTAATTCGGCCCCTAGTACGTCTTTGGCCTCGGCTTTAACGACATCAACAAAGACGATTTTTGTGGGTGGAAATGAGTGAGTGAGGAGGGGGTGTTTTAAGACCCCCAGATTACAGACGAAATGACTTGCCTATTTCCAACTCCTCCCCCCCTTAACCCCCCCGCTCTCCAGTCACCCCCCCATCCGTCACTGACCCCTAAGCCCCCAGACCCCCTATCCTTTAACATCCCACTGACTCCCCCCCTTCAAACCCCCCTCCCACCGACCCCCCTTTCAAATCCCCCACCCACCGACCCTCCTGTCAAACCCCCCACCCACCGACCCCCCTTCGAATCCCCTCCCCCAAACCTCCCTCCCCTCAAACCCCCTTCCCCGAAACCCCCCTCCCGCAAACCCCCTCCCCCTAACCTCCCTCCCCTCAAAACCCCCTTCCCCAAACCCCCACCCCCCCAACCCCCCCCCCCCCAAACCCCCCCCCCCCAAACCCCCCTCCTCCAAACCCTCCTCCCCCAGACTCCACTCCTGCTACTGTAGACAACACCATTACCTCATTTTCAACACCCTCCTCATCTCTCTCCATCCTCCCACCTAACCCTTCCACCTCCCTACTCTCAGTCCTCCTCTCCTACCTACTCCAACCCCTCTCCCCTCCCTACCCCCAACCTCTCTCCCCTCTCCCCACCCTCCCTCCTTCACCCCCCCAAACGACCTTTTGCTACCGTAACCAACCCCGCCGCCGAGATCTTCCAACTTAAATGTAGCGAGATCTTCAACAACACGAATGTAACAGCGAGCTTTGATCAGTGTTATGGTAGTGCTATAATGGGAGCTGTATGGTAGTGTTTATGGTAGTACTGGTGAATGGCAGAAATGGAAAATTGAAGAGAGAGAGAGAGAGAGAGAGAGAGAGAGAGAGAGAGAGAGAGGTGGGGAGGATGACTGCATGATTAATTAAACGATTTACTAATAGATAAATATGCAAGGTAATATGCAGATGGAATTCTTGCTGATGATTTAGAGAAGCCCAGAGTAAAGGGAGGAACTAGACAGAATTTGCGAGAGTTCTTTATTTTATATATTTTGCATAGCTTAAAATTTACTGTTTTTTTTTTGTTTTTTTTTTACGTATGTGGAAAAATTGAATAAACGTGATATTTATCCGAATTTCTCCCGTATTGATTTTCTTGCTTTTTTATGCCTCCACCTCTTCCTCGTCCGTCTTCTCTCCCCTTCCTCCCTCCTCCTTCACCTCCTGCCCCGTCCTCCCTGCTTTTCCTCCCTCTTTCTTCCCTTCTTCCCCTCCTCCTTGCTTCCCATCCTCCCTCCTTTTCCTCCCTCTTTCATCCCTTCTTCCCCTCCTCCTTTCTTCCCTTCCTCCCACTTTCTACTCCCTCTTTCTTCCTCTCTTCTCTCCTCCTCCCTCTCGCACACTCATCCCCTCTGCTTCCCTTTCTCTCTTCCCTCGTTCTCCTCCTGCTTCTCCCTCTCTTTCCTCTTCCTACCGTATCTCTAGCCCCCTGATCTCTCCCTCCCATTTCCTCCCTCCCTTTCTTCCTTCCTATAAACTCGTCTACCATTTCCTCCATTTCTTCCCTCTCTTCTGCTCCTTCTTCCTGTTTCTTCCCTCATCCATGCCTTGCTCTCTGCTCCTCCATTCTTCCGTACTTTCATTCTTCCTGTTTCCTCCTTCCTCCTTCATTCTCTTCTGCTCATTTGTCATTCTTCTCCAGTTCCCTTTCTTTCCTCGCCTTTCCCTTCCCTCCCTCTCCTTTTCCATCCTCCCTTCCCCTTTCCCATCCTCCCTTCTCCTTTCCCTTCCTTCCCTCTCCTTTCCCATCCTTCCCTCTCCTTTCCCATCCTTCCCTCTCCTTTCCCTTCCAGTCTCTCTCCATTTTCCTTGCTCCTCCCCTCCTCCCATTCCCCCTCCCCTCTTCGTCTTTCTTCCTCCCTCTCTTTCCTCCTTTCCGCCCCCCATCATATCCTTTTCTGTCTTTCCCTCCTTTTGCTAAATTCTTCTTCCGTCTTCTCCCTCCTCCTTCCATCCTTCCTACTCACTCTCCCCTTCTCCTCCTCTCCCCTCCCTTTTCATCCTCATCCCTCTTCCCCCACATCCCTCTTCTCTTATCTCCACTTCCTCCTCCTCCTCCCGTTTATCCTCCCTACCCATTCGTCTCTCTCCCCTGACCCCCTCTCTCCCCCACCCCCCCGAATTCCTTCCTTTACTCTCTCCTCCCCTTCCTCTTTTCTCCTTCCTCTTTCCTCCCCATTCCTCTGTCCTCCCCCTCCCTTTTTCCTCCCCTTCCCCTCGCCTCCCCCTTCCTCTTTACTCCCCATCCCCTCTTCTCCCCAGTCTCGCCCCCAAACCTCTAATCGACAGCATTAGGAAAATTACTGTGACCAAACGCTGCCCTTTTACCCCCCTAATGACGCACCAACACACCCATTAAAGGAAAATAACTTATAGGGAAAAAAAGAACACCGTAAAATAGGGAGGAAAAATCGTAAAATAAGAAAGAAAAATCGTAAAATAGGAAGGAAAAAATCTTAAAATAAGGAAAATTCGTGAAATAGGAAAATCGTAAAGTAGGAATGAAAAATCGTAAATTGGAAGGAAAAATCATAAAATAGGAAGGGAATATCGTAAAATAGGAAAGAAAAATCGTAAAATAGGAAGGAAAAATCGTAAAATAGGAAAGAAAAATCGTAAAATAGGAAAGAAAAATCGTAAAATAGGAAAGAAAAATCGTAAAATAGGAAAGAAAAATCGTAAAATAGCTAGGAAAAATCGTAAAATAGGAAGGAAAACTCGTACAATAGGAAGGGAAAATTCCTAAAATAGGAGAGAAAAGATAATATTAGTATAAAAAAAAAACGGCTATAATGGATGGAAATTTCGAAAAGAACTGTCGGAAAAGAGGAAATGAAAAAACGTATTAGGATATGGGAAATGCTTGGAAATTTTGAGTGGGATTTCCTCCTTCACTACGAAATAAATTGATAAATAAATAAAATCGCCCTCAAGCTGAATCAAATCGTCTGGCGTTATCGTGAATGAGAAAAAAATAATCCTTTCAGTACGTGACATCGTTTATTTATTTATTTTTTTTTTTTATTCTGAGTGATTTTGTTTATCTGGTAAGAGGCCTCTTCCCCCCTCTCTCTCTCTCTCTCTCTCTCTCTCTCTCTCTCTCTCTCTCTCTCTCTCTCTCTCTCTCTCTCTTTCGTTAAAGAAGGCTATTATTGATCTCCCTATGTCGAAGTGCGTAATGACCTCTTCCTTAGCGGTTTATTTTTGGATATGGCTGGTTGTATCCTTTTGTATGTTATTTATGCAGAGTTTGGCGATAGTGGGAGGATTGGTGTACTTGTAACATCGAATATGACTGTAAGATGTAAATAATAAAGTAAATCGCTTAGGAAGAGGCGTTAGGATGCTTCAAACGAACTCAAATCTCAGTTGATACGGAACTGCATTTAGTGTTGGGCATAGAGGTGGAAATGGCATCCCTCAATTCACCCACAAAGCGAGTGAAGTGAGTTTGGGAGAGCGTGACGAGCGAGCGAGCGCCATGTTATCACAATTTCCTTCTTCTGTAAAATTGTAGGCGGAATCTTTTTATATTTCATTGCTAGAGCTAATGCCAAAAAACACAGTGTTACGATAGAACTTTTTTTTTATTTGATTTCGTAATTGAGCCGTTCACCGATTAAAGCCGAACACTCCCTTGGAAAACTCGAGATTCCAATGGGTTCCTACGCCTTTAAGGGTGAGTTTTTAGTTGATTACAAAAGTTACTGAATGAATGTATCTCATGCAGAAAGAAATTCAACTCTGATTCACATCGTGGTAAAGTTATTAGCTTCTGCTTAGCGTGACGATCTGGTCAGGCTGCTCATTTCCAAACATAACTCAGTAAACCGCTCGCTCGCTTCCCTCGCTCGCTCATAATCATCAGTAATTGTAGCTTCATAATGGCTGAGAATTGGACCTAAGATGTTCCATTTTTTTCTTGCTGTTAGCCTAAGAATAAGCTGCTGAAATTGCCGAGCCAACTCCCAGGACGCTTTGTAAATGATTCTCTCTCTCTCTCTCTCTCTCTCTCTCTCTCTCTGTATATACTCGTGTGTGTGTGTGTGTGTGTGTGTGTGTATATATATATATATATATATATATATATATATATATATAATATGTAATACACACACACACACACACACACACACACACACACACACACACACACACGTTCTACTCAGTACAACATCCCCATCCCCTTCATTTCCTGGCCGCTGCATCGGTGCCTGGCTTAGCTCTCTCTCATCTCCTCTTAGCCCTCTGATTTCTACTCTTTTCCTCCCACCCAGTCTTTTCTCTCACCTCTTTCTGCCTCTCACTCCTTTCTTCCTCTCACATTCCTCTCGCCTTCTCTTTTCTCACACCGCTTTCTTCCTCCCACTTTCCTCATTCCTCTTTTACTGCTACTCATCCTTCTCACATAGTCTTCCTTCTCTCCTGTCTTCAACTCGTGTGTCTTCTTCTACCTCATTTTTCCTCTTCTTTCTTCTTTTTTTTTCTTATTCAGTATGTCTTCATCCTTCTTATTTTCTTTCCTCATCTCTTCAGTCCTCTTGTCTTTATCCTCTTCCCTCTCATCACCATTCTTCTCCCTCTCTCTCTCTCTCTCTCTCACACACACACACACACACACACACACACACACACACACACACACACACACACACACACACACACACACACACACACACACACACACACACACACACACACACACACACACACACACACACACACACATCACCCACCTTGAATCCCTTGAGGTTGTCTACGGAGCAAGGCAGGATGACGTCACGCCCCAGCACCACCGTCTTGTTAGGTATCGGCTCCAGGAAGTGTGGCAGCGACTCCTCACTAACCACACCTGAAGACAGAGACATGGAGAAGTTAATTAAGCAAGGTTACGTCAGGTGAGATGAGGTGAGATTAGGTTAGGTTGGGTTAGGTGAAGTTGGGTTTGGTTAGTTTTGGTAGGGCAGGTGAGATGAGGTGAGTTTAGGCTGGGTTGGATTGGTTTGGATTAGGTTTGTTTGGTAGGTCATGCCGGGTCAGGTGAGGGAGATGCGGGTTATACATTGTTTTGCTTCAGTAGGTTAGGATAGGTTCAGTAGACTAAATAGAAATAGGTTAGTTACAGGTTAGGTTGGGTTCGGTTAGTCTGGGTTAGGTTGGGCTGAGTTGGGTAGGATTATGCTAGGTTACACTTGGCTTCTTTTGGTTAGGCTAGGCTAGGCTATATCACAGTCCGATATGTGATAGACACACAGAATAGATAATTAATGGAGGTACCCTTATGAAGAGGCTTCGGTGCTAATGTCAACTCCCTAAACTAGATTAAACAATTGGTTGCCTTCCTTTCTTACTTATTTGTTCTGTCGGGGCACTATTTTTTTCTTTATAAATTTTACGAACCCTCATCCTCATCCTTGCACTCCCATTACATTTAACCTTATTTATCTTCATCATCATCATCATCATCGTCTCCTCTGATGATATCGTTATATTTCTTCTGCTTCCCCTTCTTCCTCTCCTTCCTTCTTCATTCTTCTCCACCCTATATTGCCAAAATCATCAGCGGCAGCATCTTGTCTGCTTATTTTATTCCTTCACTACCTCCTGCTCCTCCTCCTCCTCCACCTCCTCCTCCTCCTCCTCCTCCTCCTCCTCCTCCTCCACGTCAGCCCGGTCTGCCCTCAAGCCTGACTAATCCCTGCAAGAAACAGCCCAACGCCCTACCCTCGTTTTCTTTAGTGTTAACGCGACGAAGAAAATGGAAAGAGAGAGAGAGAGAGAGAGACGTAACCAATACATATTAAAATAGAGACAGAGACAGGCAAGGGAAAGAAGGAAGCAGAAGAGAAAGAAAGGGAATGGGGTGAGGAGAGTATAAAAAATAAACAGAAAATTGGAGGAAGCTAAGGTCAAAAGAATAAAAAGAATGGTAATCGAAGAGAGGAAGGGAGAGAAGAAGGAAGAGGAAAAGTGACGGGGAAGGGAGAAAGAAAAGGAAATATGAGTAAATATGACAAGGCGAGAGAAGAAAAATGACAATGAAAAACGAAGAAAAGGAAAAGAATAAAGAAAATAGTAAGAAAAGGAAGAAAGAAGATTTTAAAGATGATGAATGGAAGTGTCCAGAAAAATAGGGAAAGACGAGAGAAAGAAATACAAAAAAAATGAAGTAGGAGAGAGAAGAGAAGAGAGGGAAGAAGAATGAAGACAGTAGAAAAGAGTGGAATGGAGAAGAGGAGAAGAGAGCAGAATGAAGGAAAGAGATAAACGCACAAAGACAGCTAGGAGCAGCATGTAAAAAAAAAATGATGCAAAAAGATGAGGTAGAGTGTAAAGAGGCAGAAAGGAAAATTGAGGACTGGAAACAAAAATCGAGATTAAGAAGAAAAAAAAGAAATGAGATTAAAAGTAGACCTGAATTGAAGAAGATATGAAAAAAAAGCCGAAACTAGAGATGACAATGTAAGAAAAATAGGAAAATGAAATAGTAAAGTCTACGGGTGCATTTTGTCCAATTTCAGTTCATATGACGCACCTTCAAAAAACTCTAGGTTCTCGCCACACCATGTTTCAGTTCTCGTCGTCAACCTCTTCACTACGAGGAGTCTGACGCAAGCTGAATAAAATCGTCTGGTAGTAGCAAGAGCAGAAAAGGTAATCCTATTCAGAGGGTTGGAGGATGATGTACTTCACCGCTTAAGTACAATTGCATATTTATTGAGTCATGTTCAGTACCTCTAAACGATTTTGTTCAGTTTAAGATATTTTTTTTCCTACAGTTGAATTATGTAATAGTGTAAGTAAATCCTCTCAGTACCAGACGATTCCCCCGAGCAACGGAAAATCGTCTGTTGCTAGGAAGAGTAATTAAGAGATGTTTTATTAGGGGATCTGGTAGAGGTTCTTGCGTACGATTATATTCTCCCGTAAGATATTTCGTAGACAGAGTGGACTGCTTATTATTTTTCTTAAGTCAGAGTGATATGCAAGATTTGTAAGACCTATAAGAGGGAAAATGTGTGTGTGTGTGTGTGTGTGTGTGTGTGTGTGTGTGAGAGAGAGAGAGAGAGAGAGAGAGAGAGAGAGAGAGAGGGAGGGAGGGGGGGAACATAAGCGACTCACCCAGACATAGCTTTTTATCGGTGAAGAAAAAAGCCTTATTCTTTTACCCTTAAAATATCACGAGAGAGAGAGAGAGAGAGAGAGAGAGAGAGAGAGAGAGAGAGAGAGAGAGAGATCTGAGCCTGGGCGCGCTATTCCACTAGTACACTGACTACTCCCTCACACACACACACACACACACACACACACACACACACACACACACACACAGGCCTGACAAACGACACTTTATAATCAAACACAGCAGCCATTACACTGAGGCGGAAATTGGGGTAATGAGAGAGAGAGAGAGAGAGAGAGAGAGAGAGAGAGAGGATTCATGATAGAGCAAGAAATGAAAGTACAGAGCAATAGGTAGACGAATGATTACGTAAAAGCGAGAGAGAGAGAGAGAGAGAGAGAGAGAGAGAGAGAGAGA
>NC_137017.1:5275309-5277809 GCF_032717465.1 Coenobita brevimanus | reverse complement strand
ATCTCCTGTCTCGTCTCTTGTCCTTCATGTCTCCTCTTTACTCTCCACGTCCATCCTTTCTTCTTCACTCCTCTCATCTTTCTTGTCTCCCATCTCCTCTCTTCCCTATCTTGGCAATCTTTTCTTCTCAGTCTCTCCTCTTCCATCCCTTCTCCCTTTGCTTCCTCCCTTTCTCCCTTTCTTCTCTTTTCTCTCTTCTTCCTCTTCTCTTTTTTTCATATCTCCTTCCATTTTCCTTATAATTCTCCTTCCTCTCTCCTCTTCCCTTCCTTTTCTCTCCCCTTCTCTTGTTCCCCTCCTTCCTCCCTAACAAATGGGTGAAGAGGGGGAGAGAGGGAGAGGAATGATAGGGGAGAAGGGGAGGGGGTAAAGGGTGATAAATGAGGAGGAGGAGGAGGAGGAGTGAGGGATGAAAGGGGGAGGGAAGAGGGAGTGAGGGATGAAGGAGGGAGGGAAGAGGGAGTGAGGGATGAAAGATGGAGGTAAGAGGGAGTGAGGGATGAAGGAGGGAGGCAAGAGGGAGTGAGGGATAAAGGAGGGAGGGAAGAAGGATCGAGGGATGAAGGAGGGAGGGAAGAGGGGGGAGGAGGTAGCCTTGGAGATGCTGGGAGCCTGGTGAAGGAGGTGGCTCTCTACCTGTACACACCTGATGCCACACACACACACACACACACACACACACACACACACACACACACACACACACACACACACACACACACACACACACACACACAATCAGTTCTACGTTCGCTTTGATACACATGCACAATAATTACACTGCCTTCACACATACACACACAACATACATGTACACACATGTACAGTATACGCACACACACGCACATGGATGTTGCTGCGAGTACTCATTAGCTCGCTAGAGCTTATCAAGGCGATCTCTGCCATTGGTGTCCCCACTCTGTACACTGCCAACACACTGCCACCACACTGCCACCACACTGCCAACACACTGCCACCACACTGCCAACACACTGCCACCACACTGCCAACACACTGCCACCACACTGCCAACACACTGCCTCCACACTGCCAACACATTGCCACCACACTGCCAACACACTGCCACCACACTGCCAACACACTGCCACCACACTGCCAACACACTGCCACCACACTGCCAACACACTCCCACCACACTGCCAACACACTCCCACCGCACTGCCAACACACTGCCACCGCACTGCCAACACACTGCCACCACACTGCCACCACACTGCCACCACATTGCCAACACACTGCCACCACACTGCCAACACACTGCCACCACACTGCCAACACACTGCCACCACACTGCCACCCAACCGTAACCACATATCCTACCGCATCCGCAGCCTCGTTTTGCTACCATTGTACACTCCCATGCCGGAAAACTACCATAAAATCTATCATGCCACATCTTACCACAGCCCCTGCCACAACACCACAACAAAATCTACTACCACATCTACTGTAACCACATCAACCACACGACTACCACAGCCTCACCACAGCACTACCACATTCCTACCACAGGCCTATCCCCGTTTTCTGCCATATTACACTCCCATACCATTATCATTATCGTAACTCCCATCACTACTACACTACCACAAAGGCTATATAAGTGGTATCTACTATTGCACAACCACAACTACCACCTCTTTCTACCAGTACTAGGTTGAACCAAGAAGGAGGAGGAGGAGGAGGAATGTTCAAAACTGAAACCGAGATAAACATAAATAGGCTTCAAATGAGACCAGCAACCTGAAACCCAATGCCGAACACACACACACACACACACACACACACACACACACACACACACACACACACACACACACACACACACACACACACACACACACACACACACACACACACACCATCGCAACGAAAACTAGACATAAACTGAAACCATAATATAAGATCAACAGAAGATTCCTACAGACTAACGTAAATGGTCAGGAAATGAAACCAGCAACGTGAAACCCAAGACTAAGTACACGAAAGAAAACACGAAACTAGAAACCATAGGAGCTGAGTCTGAGCAAAAAATTGAGACCAGAATATAACACCAGAAATTAAACCAAATCACGAAAACGGGAGACAGGACTGATTGAAAGAAGAAAGAAAATCATAGTAGTAACAGAAACCACGAACCCAAAAACATGAAAACGCGAAACCAAGACAAATTTCAGGAAAAATTACGGGACATACTTGAAACCTGAAACCAAAACAGCTAATTAAAACTGAGACCAGAGTAAGAAGCATATACTGACTTGAAACCATACGCCTGAGACCAAAGAAAAATTAGAGGAAAAGAGAGGGCTGGGGGAAACAAATTAGAAACCAAAATTCAGAATAATCTCAGCATGATTTGAAACCACGCTAACAGACAGCAAAATTTGTAACCGGCTAAAATGTCAAAATAAACACAGAAACCAGAAAAACGGCCAAAAAATCATAACAAAAGGCAAAAAAAAATCGAGACCAAGACAAC
>NC_137017.1:5265309-5270309 GCF_032717465.1 Coenobita brevimanus | reverse complement strand
TTTTCGGCCTTTTTGGTCTTTTTTTTGTGCTAGTACCACGAAAGACAGTTTTCCTAGTATTAAAAAACTACTACATGGAATAATAGGCCTAATACACACACACACACACACACACACACACACACACCGAGAACAACCGAAAGCATTCTCTCTCTCTCTCTCTCTCTCTCTGGTATGCAGATGAGGTCCGGCGTGCACCCTCCTCCCGGGACGCACCGTAGCGGAACCTGGCGGCGGCGACGGAGCGGACCCCCGGGGTTCCCCAAACATTATGCAGATTACCACGGAACGGGGACGGCGCGGGGAGCAAGGTATATGGGTGCTGTCCAGTGCTGTCTCCGCCTCGCAGTCGTTTTCGTGTATGCATGCATTTTGGTGGAGAGAGAGAGAGAGAGTTTTAATTACCTGCACACACCTTTACTTTCAGTTAATCAACTTTCTACTCCTGTCGAGGCTTAGCTGTGTATACTATAGATTGACGCTGCTTGTTTGTGTGTACACCAAGATTACTTACGCACATACATGCATACATACAGTACATACAGTACATACTTCTGAACAGATAGATATGCAGACTTAAAAAACTTACAGATATATATGCGTACATAAATCAAAGTAGAGGCCGGTGATTTTGATGATGATGATGATGATAATGATCTTTAATTAGTTACCCTCCTTCTTCCAATGATTTGTTGTTGTTGTTGTTGTTGTTGCTGTCGTCGTCATTGTTGTTGTGGTGGTGGTGGTGGGCGATGTTGTGTCGTTATTTTTGTTGTTTCTGGTTGTTGCTGTTGTTGTTTTGTTCATGTTGTTGTTGTTACTGTTGCTGTTGTTGCTATAGTTGCTGGGGGGTGGAGCAGGTCATGTGGGGTCGGGGGGCTCAGGGCATCACCGGAGACACAGCTATTGGATTACCAGTCAGGTCACGGAGCCCGGTGCAGGGGGGGGGTAAGGGGGCGGTAGAGGGGTCAGGTGGGGGGGTAAGGGGCGGTAGAGGGGTCAGGTGGGGGGTGAGGGGTCGGTAGAGGGGTCGGGTGGGGGGGTAAGGGGGAAGGGGACAGGGGGGTGAGGAACAGAGGGGAAGGGGTGGATGGGGGGGGAGACATCACCTGGAGTCAGCCCACCTGTGGCCATGAGTCATTTATCATTGGACAGCCTCTCCCCTCACCCCCATCCCCTCGTCCTCTTTTCTCTTCCCTTCATTTCTCCTCCTCTCTTTTCTCTCCTCTTCTTTTGTCTTCTTCCCTTTTCTCTCCCTCTTTTCTGTCCCTCTCATTTCTAATCTCTTTTTTTCTCTCCCTCCTTTGTCTTCTTTTCTTTTCTCTCACCCTGTTTTGTCTTCCTCTCTTTTCTCTTCTCCTCTTCTTTCTTCCCACACTCGCCTTTTATCTCCTCTTTCTTTTCTCATCCCACACTCTCCTTTCTCTTCCCACACTCTCCTTTCTCTCCCCATACTCTCTTTTTCCCTCCCCACACTCTCCTTTCTCTTCCCACACTCTCTCTCCCCATACTCTCCTTTTCTCTCCAGACACTCTCCTTTCTCTTCCCACACTCTCTTTTCCCCATCCTCCCCTTTTCTCTCCCCACACTCTTCTTTCTCTCCCCACACTCTCCTTTTCTCTCCTTCTTTTCCCTTCCCTCACTCTCTTTTCTTTCCCCTCACTCTCCTTTCTCTCCCCACACTCTCCTTTCTCTCCCCACACTCTCCCTTTCTCTCTTCCTTTTTCCTCTCACCTCACTCTCCTTTCTCTCCCCCCTCTTTCCTCTCATCACACTTTCCTTTCTCTCTCCATTCTTCCCTCTCCTCACCATTCTCTCACTACCCTCCCCTCCCTTTTCCTCCCCTCCTTCTCTCTCCCCGCTCTTCGCCCTTTCACATGTCTCTGTTTCCTTTTCTTCCTTCCTCTCACCCCTCTCTCCCCACTCCTCCCCCACTTCTTTCCATTCTTTCCCTCCCCCATCCCCTCTTCACTGCCCACTCTTCTTATTCTCAGGCCGTTTCTCTCCTCTCTCTCTCTCTCTTTTATTTTTCATATTTGTCTGCCGTCTAAAGGTCACATTCTGAGAGACATAAGAAACACCATTACACGTTTCTCTTAGCGATTTATTATGCGTATCATGTTTCAATTACTTATTTAATCTTATGTACGTATAAATAGATAGATATAGATAGATAAATAGATATAGATTGCTTCAGGAACGTGCCCAAGTAGATGAAAAACAACAGAATAAATCACTGAGGAAAATTCACCACGATAGCTCCGAAACTCCATCTCGCTCAGTCTACCTGTCTTTAACCTTTGCTCCAGGTAACCTATAGGGAGATCCACGGCAATTAAAAAACAACGGATCCCGAAATACAGGTACAAAGAGTGGCTGTATTTTTGCTTGAGGGTACAAAAGAGGTGTGTGTGGGGCAGGGAAACTGGATATGAGGGGGTGGGGGCGCTTGAAGGTGGGAGGGAGGGGGGGAGGGCGTGGAGTGCGTACGTGTAGATATCAGGAATAGGGAGGGCTGGTGAGGGGGAGTGAGGGAGGGCTTGAGAGAGAGAGAGGGAGTGAGGGAGGGCTTGAGAGGGAGAGAGAGAGAGGGCTGAGGGCTTGAGAGAGAGGGAGAAGTGAAGGAGGGCTTAGAGAGAGAGTGAGGACTTGAGAGAGGGAGGGCTTGAGAGAGAGGGAAAAGTGAAGGAGGGCTTAGAGAGAGAGAGAGAGAAAGAAAGAGAGGGCGGAAGGGTTTGAGAGAGAAAGGGAGGAGTGAAGGAGGGCTTAGAGGGGGAAGGGGGGGGAGAGAGAGAGAGAGAGGGGGGGGAAACTGGGGGGAGAGGGAGTGACAGAACTGGAGAAAGAAATGGGGGATATTATCAAAAAAAAATTGAGAAAAGAAGAAAAAGAAGACGAACAGAGGGCCAACCTGGGAAATAAAGACATGAAGAAAACGGAGGCAAAGAAAAAAAAGACCAAGGGTATGCAAAGAATAATGGCGAAGTCAAAAGAAGAAAAGAACAGGGAGAAGAATGTGAGGAAGAGGAAGAAAACATCGAAGAAGAGGAAGAATATAAGACAAGAGAAGAAAGAACAAGACAAAGGAAGAAAGATCTGAAGATGGCTGAGGTGAAGAGAAGAAAAGGAAGATGGTGTGGGTCAGAGGAAGAAGGAAGGGGAAGGGAGGGGGAGTGAGAGCGTGGGAAGGCCTGAGCACTTTCGAGTCTCGCGAAGAAGACGAAGACGACGACGAAGGTTATGCAGAGAATAAACGACAAGAGGACGAGGAGGAGCAGGAAGAAGAGGAGGAGGAGGAGGAGCAGGAGGAGGAGGAGAAGAGGAAGGAGAAGACACTATAAGAATAAGAAGGAGGGGATGAGAAGAGTAAGAAGGGGTGAGCGTAGGAAGGAGTGATCACATTTGGGTCAAAAGAACGTCCAGTTTGGCCCCGGCTAATCCATCAACCACAAGCCTGGATCTCGCCCCCTACCCCACCCCCCACCCCCAACCCTTCCCCCTCCCCCATCTCCCACCCTTCCCCTCCCCCATCCCTCCACCGCCCGCCCGTCGTCCTCTCTCCTATCACTTCCTCCATCCCGCGCGTCCCCTCCCCCAATACTCCTCCACCTTACTCCCAACCCCTCCCTCCACCCCCCTCTCGTCCGCCTCCTCCTCTCCTCTCCTCCTCTCCCTCCGCCCCTCCCCTCCGCCGGGTAAAAAGTGAAGGGGGGGGGAGGTGAAGGGAAAGAGATATCTGGCACTGAGAGGAGAGGGAGGGAAGGAGGGAAATGGGTAGCAGAGGGAGAGAGGAAAGATATCTTGTTTTGAGAGAAGGAATAGGACGGAAATATGAGTGGAGAGAGAGGGGGAGAGAGAGAGAGGAAAGCGGAGGTTGGTGGAAGACGGGAAAACGATTGAAAGAAAAGATAAAGAATGATCTGTTGAAAAATAGAAGGAAAAAAAAAACAAGAAGTAGAAGAACGGGAAGTAGACAAAAAATAAGAAAGAAGGAGAAACAAGAGAGAAGGAAACAAGGAAGTGGAGAAATTAGAATCATAAAGAAAAATAGAGTAAAAAAAATAAGACGCTGAAAAAAATGAAGTTGAAAGTAATAAAAGGGAAAATATAAAAAAGTTTGCAGGTGGAGGAGAAAGAAAAGAAAAAGGATCGCAAACTTGGAGAACTTTAGCGTAAGAGAAATAACGAAGGAATTTGGTGTAGGACCGAAGTGTTATGGAAAGATTGATAAGATTAGAGAAAGTGGCCATTATCCCATTCAGTTCGTTGACATCTTTTTATTTTATTTTTGATACGACCGCGCTGTTTTATTTTTCTGTGGATAAATCTTGTTGTGACAGGGGTTAGGGGCATCTCAGTTGTTGTTGTTGTAGCACCAGCCCATTTTGTCGTGAACCCGGTGAACTGCAGGCTGAAGTTTCCCCTATAGTGCTGGAAAGGAGGAAGGAAGGGAGGGAGGGAAGGAAGACGGGAGGGAGGGAAGGAAGAAGGAAGGGAGGAAGGAAGGAAGGAAAGAAAAAAGAAAGAAAGAAAGAAAAGGAAGAAAGAAAGAAAAAGAAAGAAGAGATGGATGGATGGTTGGATGGAGAAAGGAAAGAAGGAAGGAAGGAAGGAAGGAAGGAAGGTGACGTAAAGGGAGGAAATCCAGAAACGCGATAGTGGTGAAAAGAGACGAACTCGGAGACAAGGAAGAGGGAAGGGGATGAGATATGAGAGGACAGACAGACAGATAGACAGACAGAACCGGAGAAAGAAGGAAGGATGAAAGGAAGGAAAGAAGGAAGGACGGGAGGAAGAGAGGGAATGAAGGACGGAGATGAGAGAGAGAGAGAGAGAGAGAGAGAGAGAGAGAGAGAGAGAGAGAGAGAGAGGGAGGTAGAAGTGAAGGAAGAAATCAAAGTAGAGAGAGTGAGAGAGACAGTAAAAAATCGCAGGAGGGTAAGATAGGATTGAGAGACGCATATGAAACTGGGGAGGAGACTGAGAGAAGGGAGTAAGAG
>NC_137017.1:5252809-5260309 GCF_032717465.1 Coenobita brevimanus | reverse complement strand
AGATTGGCAAGAGGAAGAGGATCGAGAAGAAGGAGGGGAAGAAGAAAGGATGGAGATGAAGACAAGAAAGAGAATAGGATGAAGGAAAATGGAGAGAGAGAGAGAGAGAGAGAGAGAGAGAGAGAGAGAGAGAGAGAGAGCGAGAGAGAAGGAAGAAAGTAAGAAAAAAATTGGGACAAGGGAAGAAGATGGGGAAGAGAATGGGGAAGTAGATGGGGAAGAGAATAGGGAAGAAGATGGGGAAGAGAATGGGGAAGTAGGTGTGGAATAGAACAGGGAAAATGATGGGGAAGAGAATAGGGAAGAAGATGGGGAAGAGAATGGGGAAGTAGATGGGGAATAGAACAGGGAAAATGATGGGGAAGAGAATGGGGAAGATGATGGGGAAGAGAATGGGGAAGGAAGGGGGATCATGTAGATGGTCGGCAATGGTATGGAGATTGTGAATGTTAGTGTTTTTATGAGCAGGGCGTCTGAGAGAGAGAGAGAGAGAGAGAGAGAGAGAGAGAGAGAGAGATGCTGTGGATGTGTGTGCTGGATGAGAGTGTGTGTGTGTGTGTGTGTGTGTGTGTGTGTGTGTGTGTGTGTGTGTGTGAGAGAGAGAGAGAAAGGCTGTGGATGTGTGTGTGTGTGTGTGTGTGTGTGTGTGTAAGGGAGGGGGGTGGCTCTGGTTTCTGTCCACTCGTAAATAGGTCATTGGTGTATACAGTATGTTGTTGTTGTGATGGTGGTGGTGGAGGTTGTGGTGGTGGTGATTGTGATGATTGTGGTGGAGGTTGTGCTGGTGGTGGTTGTGGTGGTGGAGGTTGTGGTGGTGGGGGTGGTGATGGTGGTGGAGGTTGTGTTGGTGGTGGAGGTTGTGATAGTGGAGCTTGTGATGGAGGTTGTGTTGGTGGTGGTAGTGATGGTGGAGGTTGTGGTTGTGGTTGTGGTGGTGGTGAAAGTAGCAGGATTATATTTTTCATAATTTTTTCTTTTTTTTCTTTATTGCATAGGGCTTCATGAGTAGAGTTGTGCATCAAATAGTCTCTTTTGAGGGGCGTAATAGTGTTGTTTATGGCGTGGTCACTGTTTTAGGAGATATAACTTGTCCTTGAAGAAATATGGCCCTTTTAGCTCTCTTGTTGCTGTTATTTTTGTTGTTAATGAAGACCTTTTTGTTACTCTGGTTCTTGTGTCCATGTGTTCTCTCTGTTTTTGTTATGTAGATTTTCATTTTGCTGTGGCGAACATAAACATAAGGTATTCATACACCAGTGAATAAAAGGAGGGAGAGAGAGAGAGAGAGAGAGAGAGAGAGAGAGAGAGAGAGAGATCCTCCACTGAACTGTTTGATGCATTCTTCACCCACTGAGGAAGTCGTGCAGCACCCGTCTAGCAACGCCCTCATCCCTTTCTCTGCCAAACTCTTACATGCCAAACATAACCGGTACTGTTTTCCTAAATCTGTAATATTCATCTGCCTACGACCTCCAGTCTTTTAAGCGCAAAGTGTTCGGGTATTTCGAAAATTAATGAACGAATTTGGAATGTACAACTTTTTCTTCTTCAGGATTCCAGTCTTTGTTTCTGTTCTCATTTCTGTAAAACAATATAAGTGTGTGTATGTGTGTGTGTGTGTGTGTGTGTGTGTGTGTGTGTGTGTGTGTGTGTGTGTGTGTGTGTGTGTGTGTGTGTGTGTGTGTGTGCTGCAGCAATGTGGAACTTTATCACAAGCCCCAAACAAAAAACCCTTCTTGTCTAACAGCGGTCCCTTTTTTTTATATATATGATGTAAGGTAATCTAGTTGTGTGGAGGCTGGTAATGGCTATGGGTGATGGGGGTGAATGGGGGTTAATGGGGGTTGGGAAATATATGGTTATGGAATGGTAATGGTAGTGGGAGTAGTGGTAATGGTGATAGTAGTGGTAATAGTTGTAGTTGAAATAGTACTGTGTAAAAGCATGCGTATGGTTATGAAGTAGTACTAGTAACAGTAATAGTAGTAGTAGTTGTGAAAGTAGTTTACAATTCTTCTTGTCATCACTTCTACCTTAACTACCACTACGACGAATTAGAAGGAAAACGAAGGAATCAAATGCCGAAATGCAATAATTTTCTCTCTCTCTCTCTCTCTCTCTCTCTCTCTCTCTCTCTCTCTCTCTCTCTCTCAGCCTGGCAAAATACTTCTTTCTCTCTCTCTCTCTCTCTCTCTCTCTCTCAGCCTGGCAAAATACAGAGTCGTTTCGAGATGTTTGGGGACATTAAATATCAAAAGAGAGACGTCGTAGGCAGGGGGAAAGACAATTGATTAAGACTGAAAATGACGGTCTATTTATTCGAATTTAAATTAATTACCCTATATATATATATATATATATATATATATATATATATATATATATATATATATATATATATATATATATAAACTTTCTGGCCACTGTGGGTTCTTTTCAGCTGAGTAAAATCGTCTGGTCTTAGAGTATAAAAACGTTCTTGATTTTCTCGCCAAAACGTTGAATGAGACTGATTGAAACGTTTACTATTATTATTATTATCATTATTATTATTATTATTATTATTATTATTGTTGTTGTTGTTGTTGCTGTCGGTTACTCTGAGCCAAATAAAATCGTCTGACGTGAAACAGAAAAGAAAACGACTATATGATGGGTGAATGGATAATAATGGCGAAATAAATGCTATGTAATTAAGATAAACAGGCAGATAATGGGTAAATAAGGGGTACCAGCATTTAGGGGAGACTGCGGTGTTTTTCTCTTCTTGTTATGAGTGAAGAAAACATTAGGGGTTATGGTAATGGGGGTGGAGGGTGATTGTGATGGATTATGGGAGTAATGGTACAAGTTAAGGGTACTCTCTTTTAATGGGAGAGAGAAAATGGGGAATGGAAAAAGAAGGGAGGAAATGAAAGGATGGAAGGGAGAAAGGAAGATGAAGGGATGTCGATAGATAGATAGGACAAAAATAGATTAATACAGAGAGAGGGATATTTGGATGGGAGAGAACATGGTAGATGGAAAAAGGAGAGAGAAATGAAAGGATGGAAAGAAGAAAGGAAGATGAGGGAATGTAGATAGATGGACAGCGATAGATATATACATAGAAGAAGAAGAAGAAGAAGAAGAAGAAGGAGAGAGAGAGAGAGAGAGAGAGAGAGAGAGAGAGAGAGAGAGAGAGAGAATGTGAATAATAATGAACTGTATGCATAAAAAAGCACTCCTAAATACCACCACTTCATCAAAGTCATATATGTTCATGCTCAATCCCTCAGTTATTCTTTTTTTTAACATTTCTTCATCTTTATTCATTTTTCATCATTCACATCTTAATAAAGTTGACGTTAACCCCTTCCGTCTGAGGACCTAAGCTTTATTCTTGCTACAACCAGACGATTTTATTCAGCTTATGAAATACTTGGACTGAAAGGGTTAATGAAGGCTGTATCTAACCCCCCCCCAAGTCTCCGTAAATAAAATTACCTCGAGTTAGCAAAAATAAAGAACTCATCGTACTGAATAAATAAAAAATAAAAATAAAGGAGAGCTATAACGACAGTTTTTTTACTCGTCAAAATGCAGTATGTTACGAAATATATACTTCTAATATGGGGAAGTATATTTATTTATTTATTTATTGAGGAGTAAAGTGGCATATTATCTCACAATGCTCCTTATTTACACTTATCTTCCTCATCCCTCTATATCCTCAAGTATTTCCTCCTTATACCTCCATTTCCCTTCCTTTACGGTGGCCTCTTCTTGTGTTTATGTCAGACATTTAACTCAAATTAAGAAAACTTTAATAATGGAGAAATTAAAAAAAAGATTTATTTAAACCCCTCTTGTTTAGGTATATTCTCCCAAGGTAAATTAAGTCGCCGAAAGATAGCAAGATAATAAAAAAGCAGCACTATAATGAAAGCGTTAATTCTCTCTCTCTCTCTCTCCTTTATATCATCTGTTACCCTTCTCACTTTTCACTTTATGGCCCTTTTCTGTATAATTTCATTTTTTTCCCCCTTATATGCTGTGTCCTTCCCTGTGTCTCATTTCTTTTTTATATTTAATTCCATGCGCCTTCGTCTCGTACACTTTTCTTCGTGCATATCAAACTTCTTAACGACGATGGCTTTCCTAAGCTAAATAATATTTCATAATGGTAACATGGTTGAGACTAAAAAGACCCAAGGGCCAAATGTAACGGAGGGGTTAAATAATTTGTTAGAAGTTTATTGCCAGTCTCGCAGCCCGTGTTAAATAAATTGTTGCCACATCTCTCTTTTTTGCCAATTTACGGAATACGAATGATTGGTACTTAAACCCCTCTCCTTTTCCTAGACTTTATTTTATGCTGGTATTAAAAAAAAAAAAAAGCATATATCAAATGCGAGTATACAGAATTAGGCCTAAAAGGCGATATTTGTTTCAATGCCTAAAACGTTTTCAGAGGATGTGGAGTAGCGTCAGCCAACACACCGCGACCTGTAACCATCTCGACTCAGGGCAACTCATAAATCTTCTCTCGAGTAGTGTAATTTCATGTTGTTTACTTACCTTTGTTGTAAAATTAGGGCGAGAAATATCGACAAGAGGAGAATAATATATATTTTCAAATCCTTATATGATTCCGAAAACCATCCCGTATTCAGTATTGCCCGAAAGCGTGTGTTTATGTTCCGCGTGCGTGATGTGTTGTAGTGTGTTGTGCATGTGTTAAGTCCGTGAATATACTGATATTGTGTGGTGCCAGCGGTGGTTAAAGGACTCGCTGGTGACATGTAAATATCAGGTGAACGTTTACTTTCAATTATTCACACACAAATGCACAGGTAAGAGAGAGTGCAAAGCACATTGGGAGGAGCCAGGGGAGCATTACTTACAAAAATCGTTCCATGTCTATCGGTACTACCCAGATAAACAAATGCCAGGTGTCAAGTGAACATTTACTTATTCACGCGCAAGGAACGTAACGGAATCCTTTTGAAAGTTACCGAGGTAGGAAGTGAACGATGCAGTACATAAAAGAATCACTGCCATGCCTGCTTTCTTATTCCGGGTGAATGTTAGTGAAGCGGTACGTCAGTTATTCAGCCGAAATTAGGGTTCAGGTGGCGAGATTAATTACGTTCTGTAGGTAAGAGCTAGGGAAGCAGCGAAGTCAGTGAGCTAAACATTCATTCGCTATTCTTGGATGTCCGTAAACTATTCAACTCACCGTATACATTGTGCTTGAATAATTTGAACGATGCCGGAACAATTTTAACCTAAACCCAAGTCAGGGTAAAATGTCATAGTGTTTCATTATGACTTCATGTATAATTATCATGCCAATTTTTATATTCCATGTGTTCTCTTGAGCCGTATTTATAATGGTTTTATAACGGTAGCGAAAGTAATCATACCGCATGTGAACGTGGATCAAGGAAATCTGATTCTAAAAAGAAAGAAAGAAAAAAAAAAAAGCAAGAAAATAGTGTTCTTTAAGTTAAGCAGCAGAAAACATACCAGTTAGGTTATTGTTTCAGTTTGTTTTTCGGGTAAACATACACCGTTTAAAATGCAGTAGAAGCACCTTACCAAATCAGTTCTTCTTCCTGGTAGTCTTTTATTTTTTTCTTATTATTTTTGGAGTGGTAAATAAACGTTCCTTGTTAAATCTCTTTCCCCGTTGTTTTTAGCTGTTCCTCTATGACAACTCTTGTTTGATTCGTCAGCGTAAAGGCGGGAGGGACTGTCCTAAGTGCCTAACCTAGCTTAAGTACCAAATAATTAAACCTAACCTGGCATAACTGTACCTAACGATTTAACCAAACCTAACCTAGCGTAACTGTACCTAATAATTAAACCAAACCAAACCTAACCCAGCCTGACCTAAGCTTCATTTGGGAAATTAGGAAACGAAATCCACCTTTGAGTACGTTGGGTGAGTTTCATTACACCGGAAACAAGGTACGGCTTAAGGAACGTGATTATAGTAACGGGGGAAAAAATTTTCGGCAGGAAAAAGTAATTTACCACCCTGAAAAAAAAAAAAAAAAAACTGGAGGAATATGAATTGAATTGGTGAGGTCTTGTGTTGCCTCAAGTAATGCGTACATTTACTGTTTTCCAAATTTTTCTGATTATTTTTATGTTGGTAAACGGTTGCGTCATGATTTTCTTTCCCTGCTTTTATCTATGGTATATTTTCCCGACTCGTGTTGTTTCTTGGGCGAAATGGCGTCACTTACTGAAAGCTACGCAGCTGTGCCAAAATTCACATGGTTCTCCATTTCGGCGTGGTTGGTTAAGTTACCATTAGTTAGGTTAGTTAGATTGAGATAGTTTAGGCTTGGTTAGGTTTGTTTAGGTTAGGTTATGGTAGGTTCGGTTATTTTTGATTAGGTTAGGTTGTATAATTTGTTAGTTTTGGTTAGGTAAGGCTAAGTTATGAATATGTTTAGGCTAGTAATACAGTAGTAAATTTCGGTTGATTTGAGTCGGTTTTAGAAAGTCAGCCATTACGCTTGAGAAACAAACAGAAATGAATCGTAATGAACATTGATAAAAACATGAAAACAAAATCAGCAGTAAACAATTATTTACCTCCATAAAAAAATATTAAGAAAATATACTGTAGAAAACATTTAGGGAAAAGAGGAAATGAATCGGTAAGGTATTTCTGCTGCTCAAACGAAAACAAATGTATATCAAATTGCGTAGTAAGTATAGTATGCTTGGCACCGGATTTTTTTTTTTTTTTTTTTTTTTAAGTTTGATTAGCAGATCTGGTCACCTTAGGTTAAGTTAGGTAAAGTTAGATTAAACTAGAGTATCAAGCTTTTTCCTGGGCGTGCGTAGGTTAGGTCAGTTTTATAAGATTTGGTTAGGTTGTCAGTAGCGTTTAGTAGTCTTAGGGCGCGTCCACATCAAATACTTGCTAGCGCGGGTGGAAGTTCTGGATCACTGTAGCCCATGGAAGTTCTCCCCTGCACCCTCACGCGTCCATAGAAGCCATGTGCCCACGTGCATGGTTACATTGATTAAAAACTCCCGCCCGCGCCCTCCCGCTTCAACAAGTGGCTATGATACAGTGGGTCTCTGTTAAAGCTTTGTTAGTTTTGGTTAGGCATGTGTAAATTTTTATCATGTAGCTATGTTTTGAATGTTCTAGCTAGCCTACTTTTCTGTTATCATCATCAGGCGTGCTTTGTTGGAGTGTGATATATATGTTTCTTAGTTGCAGTTTTTATTGTGTGTGGGTGTACAGCGTCGTAGTCCAGTATAATGTTTTTCTATTTGTTTTTGCCTTCGATCCTGGTAGTCAGCGGCAGTGACCTTTACCTTTACACTACCAGGAACACTTGTTTTAATGTGTCAGTCCTTCAACCAGACAAACGAAAAGTCAAGTGCAAATGTTCGCCGACATTTCCGGTTGTGGTGATGGCTGTGATGGTAGTATTGAAGCACGAAACAGTAGTGTGAGAAAAAATGAGTGTTGATTGATTAGGAGTG
>NC_137017.1:5197809-5247809 GCF_032717465.1 Coenobita brevimanus | reverse complement strand
AGCTTTCATCAACACTAACCCTCTGCTTGGCTGTATCTCTATGTCCACCCCAATTTGTCCCCTCCCCCCTCCCCCACTCAATCCTCGAAGTCTTCTTTTGCTTACTTGTACTTTAAGGTGCCTAAGGAAAGAACATGAATGGAATATACCCACAGAATTCCGTTTAGTCATAGGCAGCTTCTCTTAAGATATGGCAAGATTATGGGAGTTACTGTAGACATCTTAAGCATAACAAAGTGGCAAGTAAAATTGTCTGACCTTAACCAGCGTTCTTCAGCCGTGGTTTTAAGGGTTAGGGAAAATACTTTTGGATTTTATGCAGAGATATGCTGGATGATACGAGTTATATAGTTTTTTATTTCTATTTTATTTATTTTTATTAGTGTGGAGAGAGGGGGACCCGGACAGAAATGCTGGATTATACTTTTTTATAGTGAAGAGAAAGAACCAAAGGCTGAAGGGTAGCACAAGTAGTCCCATCAAAAGCGAGACGGACAGAACTAAGCTAAAGTCAAGATCCTTTCATTTCGAGATACCTTTTCGCGTTTGAATATTTAGTTACTTATCCTTTTCCTTTTGTCTGTATTTGATGTCGTTCGCGTACAGTGCGCCAAAAGGTCAATGCCTTCCCTGCTTCCGGGTCCAACATCTTCCGCTGTTTCATACGGTATGTCTGAAACCCCCTTGACGAGGCCGGAAGAATCGGTACGGACGGTCATGTTAGGTTAGGTTTGTTGTTACCTTCGTATATGTGAAAACAATAACCCGAAATTTTGTCATATTTATTAGATTATATAGCTGGTGTTTTGAATATTTTTGTATGATTGAAGTCATTTTTTTTTTTAACGTGGACGAAATAGTGCCCTCTTACATTATGGCGTTTTTTTTTTTTTTCCTTTTTAGGTCAATGACTTTACCGAACTTTTCTCCTTTTCTTAACATGGGACAAAATGTTGAAGTTTTAGTAAATAATGTAACTAATATACCTGCATTGGACTTTATTACCTACGCTAACGATAGATACTGTAACTTGTACTATTTTTCGCTTGAATTAACTATACCGTGACTCCTTTTTTTTTTTCTTCACATTGCCCAACTTCCAAGACCGATTTCTCCAGTGTTTTGTATCGATGCAGACGATGGTGTTTTGTGTGTGTGTGTGTGTGTGTGTGTGTGTGTGTGTGTGTGTGTGTGTGTGTTGTTTGATATTATCCGTATTTAACCATTTTCTGTCATTTCACATTCTTATTTTTATTCCTTGCCCATACTGAAATCTTCCTTTACTATTGGATTATGCAGCTGTGATTTTGATAACATTTTCCTTTCGACAGCTCAGGTACCATCACATTTTTTTTCGTATTTTCCAACTTCCTTTGCCGAATTCTCTCACTGTCTCGTAATTTCCCGTGGTGCGGTTGGACGGTTCGGTGCGGACGGATTCGGAGGCTGACTTGCAGGGGATATGGACGCCGTAGCCGAACCGGTTATGTGGCTGAGGAGACGAAGTGGTGGTGAGTGGTGGGTTCTGTGAGTTGTGGTTTCTGTGAGTGGTGGGTTCTGTAAGTGGTGGGTTCTGTGAGTGGTGGGTTCTGTGAGTGGTGGTTTCCGTGAGTGGTGGGTTCTCTGAGTGGTGGTTTCCGTGAGTGGTGGTTTCCGTGAGTGGTGGTTTCCGTGAGTGGTGGTTTCCGTGAGTGGTGGTTTCCGTGAGTGGTGGTTTCTGTGAGTGGTGGGTTCTGTGAGTGGTAGGTTCTGTGAGTGGTGGTTTCTGTGAGTGGTGGGTTCTGTGAGTGGTGGTTTCTGTGAGTGGTGGGTTCTGTGAGTGGTGGGTTCTGTGAGTGGCGGGTTCTGTGAGTGGTGGTTTCCGTGAGTGGTGGGTTCTGTGAGTGGTCGGTTCTGTCTTTGGTCGGTTCTATTCGTGGTCGGTTCAGTGAGTAGGTGGTTCTGTTCGTGGTTGGTTCTGTTTGTAGACTTTGGTTCGTGCCCAATTTTGTTCATAGTCGTTTTTTTTCATACCAGGTTCTCAAAATAGCCGGATTTGTGAGTTTTGTGAGCGTCTGGTGATTGTGGGGAGATTCAGTTTCAGTTTTCTATTTCTGGATTTCGTAATTTCTTTTTGCATGGGTGACTTTCATATACTGGTACTTGGGGTTTTTGGTATGGCGTGACGTGGAGGGTGAAGATAGGTTTTATTTCAAGATTCTTTACCTAGCTGACTTTATCTTTTATATCTTTGGTCATACATTTCGCAGCTTTCCCCTCCCCTCCCCACACCTCTCCCTTCCCCCTCCCCTCCTCATCTCTCTCCCTTCCCCCTCCTCTCCCTTCCCCCTCCCTTCCCCTTCCCTCCCAAGCCCTACTGTACCCGTTGGCCTCATCCCCCTTACCCCTTCTCTCCCCGTCCCTCGATACTGCTGAAGAATGCGATACAGAAGGCGACGAGGAGGGTTGTTAAGGACGGGAGAGAGAGAGTCTTATATACAGTATATATATATATATATATATATATATATATATATATATATATATATATATATATATATATATATATATATATATATATATATTGCCGTTTACCATTCCTCTTTAATTTCTTTCTCCGTTTGCTTCTCTCTCCTCCTTTTTCTTTCCTTGCTATTTTTTTTTCCTCCATCTGTCTCGTCGTTCCTTCCATTCCCCTTTCCTTTCCCTCATTTTCCTTCCTCTTCCCCCTTTTGTTTCCATCTCCCTTTTCTTCCTCCTTAGTCCCTTCCCTCTCTCCTCTTTTACCTCCTCTTTCACTCTTCTCCTCCTCTACCCTCTTTCTCCTCTTGTCTTTCCTTACCCCTCCCCTCCCCTTTTCTTCCTCCCATTTCTCCCCCTTCCTCCCCGTTCTCCCCTACACACACCCTTTATTCTTACGATTTATTGGTGGTCACTCTTGGCTCTGGGATTGCCTGGGATAGAGGTCGTATATGGGGTGGTGGTGGTGTCGTCAAGGGGTCGTCACAGAGATGCTGAGGGCCGCGTGGTCGTTAGCTGGGGTCGTTTCAAGGTGGGGTGAAGTCGTATGTATGGTCGTGATGGGATGGTTAAAGATCTTCAGTAAAGCGATGTTTTTTTTTTCTTTTGCGTCACTAAAGTGTTTTTTTTTTATTACTGTCTCTAGACGATTTTATTCACCTAAAAAGCCCTACTGTAATTTTGTGCAGACAGACAGACAGACAGACATGGATAGATAGATATACAGATAAATAGATAGCACACAGATATAGATAGATAGATAAAACAGATAGACAGACACGTAAATTGATAGATAAATCGAGCAGACAGATAGATAGACAGGTAGACAGGTGGGTAAGTAGATAGAGATAGATAGATACAGGGGGGGGTATAAGTAAAAACTAATAACCTAGCAACGGATGCTAGTAGTTGTGTGTGTGTGTGTGTGTGTGTGTGTGTGTGTGTGTGTGTGTGTGTGTGAGAGTATCATCGTGAATGGGTGCTCTATAAAAGGACAAGTGACGTGGGAGGCCTAGAGTTGTACTGCATGTAAAGCGTAGAGAGAGAGAGAGAGAGAGAGATTAAAAGCTCGTAGGCGTACTATAGTTCGTCCACCTGAAGAGTCCGGAGAGTTTCGTTCCCTGTAGTGTATTTAAATTAACCTACTGGCAGAATAACACAGTACTAGGGCCCAACATCCTCTCCATAGCACTTCTTCGTGACTAGCACCATATTCTAATTTCTGTCTCCGGTTATAGCCCAGAATTCAAGATGGAGAGATGGCAATTCTACGCCCATTTAAAGTGAACAGAGTATAGTGATGCTTGTAATTAGCGAAAAATGTCACACGAGTCAACACTTGGTGTGGGAAAAGATGCAAGATTGTGGGAAAAGATGCAAGATTGTGGAAAAAGATGCAAGGTTGTGGAAAAAGATGCAAGGTTGTGGGAAAAGATGCAAGATTGTGGGAAAAGATGCAAGATTGTGGGAAAAGGTGCAAGGTTGTGGGAAAAGATGCAAGATTGTGGGAAAAGGTGCAAGGTTGTGGGAAAAGGTGCAAGATTGTGAGAAAAGATGCAAGATTTTGGGGAAAGATTCGAGATTGTGAGAAAAGATGTAAGATTGTGGGAAAAATGCAAGATTGTGGGGAAAAAGGCAAGATTGTGGGGAAACATGGAAGATCGTGGGAAAACATGGAAGATTGTGGGAAAAGTTGTGAGATTGTGGGAAAAGTTGTAAGATTGTGGGAAAAGATGCAAGATTGTGGGAAAAGATGCAAGATTGTGGGAGTTTGAATGCATTTGTGGGCTGGTGGTGTGAAGGGAGTTACTGTTACATTGGGGATGGGGGTGGTTGTGGGGAGAGATCGTGACAAGGTTTAATCACTTCAGTACCAGGACTTATCTTTATTGTATTCCTGACACCACCAGACGATTTTATACATCCGGGGAGACCTATTGTTGTGATAGGTTTAAGTACATCCACCATTAACTACTTCACTGGGCGATAGTCTCTCGTTAAGATGAACAAAATTGCAAAGTAAAATTGTTGAATAAAGTTGCTAAATAAAACTGCCAAATAAAATCGTCTGGAGGTAGCAAGAATATCAAAGTAAGATGCCGTCGTACTGAAGGGATTAAGAGGGAAGGGGAGAGGGGTAAGGGGGTGGGAAAAGGGGAAATGATGGAGAAGGAGAAAAGGTGAGGCATAGGGTAACGGAGGGGGAAAGGAAAGGGGGGGGGGAGATTGTATAGAAAAGAAATGGGGAAGACTGAGGTAATGACGGGTGGTAATGAAGTGTGGGAAGGGAGTTGGATGGGGAGGGAGAAGAGGTTGATTCGAAGGGGTTGGGGAATGGGAAGGTGCAACAGGGGTTAAGGAAGCCGGGGGGGGGAGGGGACTGGCCAGTAGAGGAGGAAGAAGGATTTTGTTGTGGGGGGGAGGGGATGAAAATGGAGATGGGGATGGTTGGCAGGGAGAACGGAAGGAAAAGGGGAGAGAGGGTAAGCGAGAGAAAAAATGGAATAATGGGCAGGAAGAGGGAAGGAAAGTTAAAGAATGGGAGAGAGAGTAAGATAAAGAGTGGAGAGAGACAGTGGAAGAAGATTTGGGGAGGAAAAGGAGAGGGAGGGAGAAGATAAGGGTGAGGAAAGATGATTATGGGAAAGGGGAGAGACAGGGGATGAAGGTAGGGGTTGGGGAGGGGGGAAAGAATAAAGAGTAAGGATAAAGACAGGAAAAGGGGGAAGATAAGAGTAAGGGGTAGAGATCGAAGAGAGAAAACAGTTGTAAGAGTAGAAGCTGGGAAGATTAAAAGGGAAGAGGATGGGGATAAAGTAAGTGCAGCGATAGGGGATAAGAGGAAGAAAGAGGTAAGAGGTAAGGGTGAGAGTAAAGAGGTAAGGGTAAGGGGTGTGTATCCTGCCCTTTGTGGCCTTGCTTTATGACCTCCCTAATGACTGGCTTGTCCACCCCTCGTTACTGTGTGTGTGTGTGTGTGTGTGTGTGTGTGTGTGTGTGTGTGTGTGTTTTTACCTATGTCCGTGTTTATAAGTTGTTGTTTGCTTAGATGTGTATGTCTGCTTGCATATCTGTGTTTGTTGACTTGAATGTATACTGACTTGCTTACCTACATGTGTGTGTGTTTGTGTGTGTGTGTGTGTGTTTCTTGGTTAGAGTAGGCTATGTATTTGACTGAATATGGAAAACAGCGAAGGTGTTTGTTTGCCTTCTTTTGTATGTTTGTGGACGTGTTTAAAGTGCGTGTGTGTGTGTTTGGTTTCGCGCCAGTGCGTTTTGGCGAGTGTGGAGTGCGTGTGGATGGATGGATGGACATGCGGGTGTGTTTATAAGTGAATATTATCTGTTTTTGTGTTTATATTCGATACAGGCTACAGCTACTGTTACTGTTTATTACTGTGACTACTACTGTGTCTGCTACTGCTGTTGCTAGCTGTGATGATGATGATGATGATGCTTTGTTATATTGTGTGGTGGTGATGGTGATGGTATTGATGGTGATGACTGCGTTGATGATGATAATGATGATGATGATGATGCTCTGTTATATTATGTGGTGGTGATGGTAATGGTATTGATGGTGATGACTGCGTTGATGATGATAATGATGATGATGATGATGCTCTGTTATATTATGTGGTGGTGATGGTAATGGTACTGATGGTGATGACTGCGTTGATGGTGATGATGATGATGATGCTTTGTTATATTGTGTGGTGGTGATGGTGATGGTATTGATGGTGATGATTGCGTTGATGATGATGATGATGATGATGATGATGCTTTGTTATATTGTGTGGTGGTGATGGTGATGGTATTGATGGTGATGACTGCGTTGATGATGATGATGATGATGATGCTCTGTTATATTATGTGGTGGTGATGGTAATGGCACTGATGGTGATGACTGCGTTGATGGTGATGATGATGATGATGCATTGTTATATTGTGTGGTGGTGATGGTGATGGTATTGATGGTGATGACTGCGTTGATGGTGATGATAGTTTGGTAGTGCTGCTTCTGATGGTGATAACGGTGTGGTGGTAGTGATGATGATAGTGATGGTTATCAACGTATATAAAATTCTGAAGCATTTAATCACTGCACTTGCTAGAACGATTAATTGAAGTGTATCCAAGACGTTGACAAGATAATGTGTGTGTGTGTGTGTGTGTGTGTGTGTGTGTGTGTGTGTGTGTGTGTGTGTGTGTGTTTTGTAATTTTAGAAAGTCAGTTGCGTGTAACCAAGGTTGTGTAAGAGGGATGATTTGTAATAATCCACAAGTGCTGGTGTGAGTCATATGTAGTGTGTGTGTGTGTGTGTGTGTGTGTGTGTGTGTGTGTGTGTGTGTGTGTGTGTGTGTTACTTTCATGTATTTTGAGTATGTTGTGTGTGTGTGTGTGCGTGTGTGTGGCATGCATATAGCCTGCAATTATAATCATGACTGTTCAGAACGCTAATAACATCTCAGACTACACAACTTAGACGATTTTCCCTAATATAAATTGCTACTTTTTCCTGGCAACGGGGAAACTACATTATTTTTATTGTGAGTGTTAGATTATTTTATATTCTAATGGCGTGGGAACTGTATTCATTTTGCCACCCGAGGATTTTATTGTTACTGATGCTTGGGGAGTTTATTACACCTTTGCCTAAATTAACGTAGAGAGACATTTGTTTTCCCCCCTTCAACACTCGGATATGACATTTGGATATGATACTTGGATATGGCACTTGGATACGACACTTGGAAATGACACTTGTATATGACACTTTGATATGGGACTTGGAAATGACACATGACACTTGGATGTGACACTTGGATATGACATTGACATGACCCTTGGAAATGACCTTTGGATATGACACTTTGACATGACACTTGGATATGGCACTTGGAAATGACACATGACACTTGGATGTGACACTTGAAAGGCTTGAAATTGAAAACGATTTAGTGTTTAGCCCTGTTAGTTTGATGACGTCTTTTTTAATGTGTTTTATTTCCACCTCGACGATTTTACTCAGCTGAGAAAGGTCCTACGTGACTAATGGGAAGGAGAAGGATATATAGGAGCAAATAAAGAGTAACAAGAATATGTAAAGGAGAAGGGAAAAAACATCAAAATTAATAAAAAATAAGAGTACAGTATCCACAGAATAAGTTTACATGAAAAATAGGATATATAAAGCAAAATGTAGAAGGAAAGTACAATAGACGTGGAAAAAATGGTAGAAATTGGAGAAGAATAAAAAAAGTGAAGAACTGATATGTAGAGAAAAAAATTGGTAAAAAAGAGCTGATGGTGTGACGAGAGAGAGAGAGAGGGGGGGGGGGAGAAGGGGGAAGGGGTAGTGGTCTGGGTACATATAGTAATAACCCCAATTAAGAGACCAATTAAGGGGTTCACTGGCCTTAGAGGGGGCGGGGAAGTTGGTGGTGGGGTGGGGGTGCGGTTGGGGGGGTGGAGAGAAAAGTGACCTTGTGTGTCTCTTAAACTTCTACATATAGTGATTTTTTGTACTAGGGCCCTAACTGTATCTATTTTTGTTGGGGGGAGTTGATGGTGGGATGTGGGTGGGGGTGGAGGTGGTTAGTGGTGGGATCGGGGGGTGGGAGAGGTTGGTGGAGGTGTGAGGGTAGGGGGGTTGGTGGTGGTGTGGAGGTGGAGGTTTGGTGGTGGTGTGACGGTGGGGGTTTGGTAGTGGCGTGTGGGTAGGGGAGGTGGTGATGGTATGAGAGTAGGGGAGGTTGTGGTGGTGTGGGAGTGGGGGAAGTGTGGGTAGTGTGGGAGTAAGGGGGTTGGAGGGAGGGGCAGAGTGACTATGTGACTTTTCAGCTTGTATATGTTTGGGTATTTTATTATGTTTCTCTCTCTCTCTCTCTCTCTGTCTCTCTCTCTCTCTCACCATTGTTGTCCCGTGTATTCTTTTGATTTCCCGTATTCTTATCGCCTTTTCTCCATTTTTCCAGGTAAGGAGAGGGGCAACAGCGCTCTACAGGACATGACCAACCAGTGCAATGCTAAAAACCAATTAGAGATCAGGACATGTGATGCTGTAGGACTGGCGACGTGGTGTGAGTACCCTTAAGTTAAATTGTTACACTATCACGAGTAAAAGTTCGCATCTGTCCCAACATTACAAATTCCTCCTCAAACACCGTCAAGTGATACGCCGTCTTTCCCGTATTGTGTGTGTGTGTGTGTGTGTGTGTGTGTGTGTGTGTGTGTGTGTGTGTGTGTGTGTGTGTGTGTGTGTGTGATCCTATCGCCATAAGCAGTAGGGAAGTGTCGGTGATTTTTTTCTTTTTTTTATCGTGGTAGTACAAGTTCAAAGATACTGCCATACATAGTGTACGTAATGAGTATGTGCGAATTTTGATTCATATCGGTTCTTGCATTCAGACGACAACGCCGCTTCATGAACTTTGACCTTGGTCCATAACCTTTGCTCTCTCTCTCTCTCTCTCTCTCTCTCTCTCTCTCTCTCTCTCTCTCTCACACACACACACACACACACACACACACACACACACACACACACACACACACACACACACACACACACACACACACACACACACACACACACACACACACACCAATACCACAATCACACGTACACTGTATTGGTGTATTTTTTGTGGTGAAAAGACATGTGGGCAAAAGACTTCTTCAGTAATTGTAGATCTCCCCACCATGTCGGGGGATGCACAGTTACCGACAGAGTTTCCGTATTTTCATGCCGTTGTTTACATTCTCATCTAATTTGTACACGTTCTTTTTTTACTTTATTTTTCACATTGTTACTCGTAAACAATGTAAAGTGTACACCGGCGTTTATATTGCTCTCACATTTAAGACGTGGAGTAGAATGAATAGCAGAGGAAGAAGCTAAGGAAGAATGGGAGACTAACTTGGTGCCGAGGAAGCCAACCTTTTCCTGACAAAAAAAGGTTGATTTATTGAGGTGCACCATTTCCGTCCACCTGTTTAATGGCGTATTACAATATGTTTTGGGGGAATGTGTCTTGTGTTGGTGGAGCGGCGGCCTTTGTGTGTGTGTGTGTGTGTGTGTGTGTGTGTGAGAGAGAGAGAGAGAGAGAGAGAGAGAGAGAGAGAGAGAGGAGGGGTAGAAGACAGGAAAGGAGGCATTGGAGGTATGGTAGGCGAGGAAGGATGAAAATGTGGTGAAGATGAAGGAGGTAGGGGTGAGAGAGTGAGGTTGAGGTGTGTGGTGAAAGGTTGGTGGAGGAGAAAGAGATGTGGTGGTGGTGGTGGTGGTGGTGGTGGTGGTGTTTGGATGGAGCGAAGTGGGGGACTGAGGGAGAGAGTCTGGGAGAAATGGATGTTTTGGTGATGATGCGGTGAGGGTAAATGTGGTTGGGGGGGGTATCAAGGGGTGGTGGGGAAGACTGTTGTAGGGTGAAGAGACGTGGTAGTGGAGTGGGGAGATTGAGATGAGGTGATGTGGTGGGGGTGTAGGGGGGAGGGTATATAGAGGGGGAGAGAGACTGGTTCGTTGGAGTCTGAATTAGGGAGAGCTAATGTACACACTGGTGGCTCACTTAGTGCTCTCTCTCTCTCTCTCTCTCTCATTTCCTTTCCTCATCCCCCATTCCCTTCCCTCACTAGCACCCCCTTTCCCTCACTCCTCCTTCTTTTCCTTTCTTCCAGTCTCCCCCCCTTTCTCCCCTCACCCCCAGTAAAGTGAGAGGGATGGGCGTCATTTCCCGTCAGTCCCCGACCTCCGCTCTGGTGGGTCGGTTCCCGGGGCTCCTATATACCACTGTCTCCTCTCTCCCCTCTCCACACCTGCTACACACCTGCTACACCTCCACACCTGTCATATCTCCACCACACTTGTCACACATAGCTGCTACACCTCCACAATTTGTCATATCTCCACCACAGTTGTCATACATACATGCTAGACACCGGCTACACCTCCACACTTGTCATATCTCCACCACACTTGTCACACATACCTGTCACACCTCCACCACACCTCCATCACACCTGCTGCACTTCCACCACACCTGTCACACGTACTTCAGCTGTCAGGTTGGTTCCAGGGGCTTCTTTGTATTATTGTCTTACCTTCTCCTTACACCTTTTACACATCTGCTAAACTTCCACCACACCAGTCTCCAACACCACACCAGTCATCACCACACCTGTCATCTCCATCCCACCACACCAGTCATCACCATACCAGTCATCACCCCACCTGTCATCTCCACCACACCAGTCACCACCACACCTGTCATCACCACCCCACTTATCATCTCCATCACACAAGTTACCACCACACCTGTCACCACCACCCCACCTATCATTACCACACCAGTCATCACTACACCTGTCATCACCACACCTGTTATATCCATCACACCTGTCATCTCTACCACTCCTATCATCTCCACCACACCTGTCATCTCCACCACACCTGTCATCTCCACCACACCTGTCATCTCCACCACACTGGTATGCCTCCTCGGTGGTAGGTCGGTTACAGTGGTTCTTTTATATCATTGTCTGTCCTTTCTTACTCTACCCCCTCCCAACACCTGCTACACCTCCCACACTTGCACCCTGCCACACCTCCCACACTTACACCCCTCCACACCTCCTACACTTACACCCAGCCACACCTACACTTACACCCTTCCACACCTACACTTACACCCCTCCACACCTCCTACACTTACACCCTTTCACACCTCCCATACTTACACCCTGCCACACCTACACCTACTACACCTGCCACCTCCCAGCCACACCTGCCTCGTTCATGGCGACTTTATTTTTATTCTCTAAATAAGGTTGATGTACAGTACTTGTCCTTTTCGCTGTGGTGATAACATTTCGAAATTTTTGCTCTGTGTAATGTCAGAAAGATCGCCCCATTCTCGTTCGCTAAACATGCTCCCAAACACCTTTTCCTAATCGATTTATTATTCTTATAACACCGCACAGCCCCTCTCCGTGTTACATGAATCATTCTAATATCGCCATACTATGCATAGGTAAGGTGCAAAATTGTATTACCCACTCATGTACAAATATAAATCGCTAAGGAAGAGGTGCTAGGGAGCCTCCTTAACCAAGTGAAATTTACGGTAATCATCTGTTTAAATCCTGGGTCGCACGTCCTCAGATATTTAGATTACCTGTGGAAAAGGAATTATATTAAGGTCAAGACAAATTCCTACATCTTACAAGTTATGCAGTTGAAATAGAAAGTCAGATTAGTATTAGTGCAGCTCTTTGTAATCCCAGTAATAATAATCCCAGTAATAAAAAAATCCCCCCCCCTTCTCCTTTCCCCCCCCTGTCAGCTAGATTACGTTGTGGGTAAAAGTAGGATAGATGTTGTGTGAGGAGGGTAAATCCGGCCGTCTGCCTGTGGTGTGGGGCCCGCGTGTCTTTGGGCCCAGGCAACACAGATAGATAGCCGACCATTGGGGGAGGGGAGATGGGGGGAGGGGAGGGGGCAGGGAATAGATGGCGGTAGGGGAAGAGGCAGGGAAGGGGAGACGGGAGGTAGGGGAGGCGGCAGGGGAGGGGTGATGGGGGTAGAGGAGGGGGCAAGGGAGGGGAGATGGGGGTAGGGGAAGGAGAGGGACTGGGAGGGGGTAATGGGAAAGGGGAAAGAGGGGGGATTGCGTGAGGGTAGTGGGGGAAGGAGGATTTAAGGGAGGGGTAGGAGAGAGACGGGGGGAGAAGGGGGATTAAAGGAAGGGGATAGAGGGGGGGTTGAGAGGGGGTAATGGGGAAGGGAGATTTAGGGGAGGGGTAGGAGAGAGGAGAATGGATTAAGGGAGGGAGATGGGGAATAAGGGAAGGACAGGGAGAGGGGATATTTGAAGGGAGGAAAGGGGAGATAGGGGATTGGGGGAAGGGGAGGGAGCGAGAGGGATGTGAGGAAAGGGGGGGGAGAGGGGTAAAGGATAGGTGATTGAGGAAAGGGGGAGAGTGAATGGGAGGACTGAGGAAAGTATTGGCCGAAGGAAAGAATAAGTATGAGGGAGATAGAGAGGAAGTATGGGTGAAAGGAGATACTCGGTAAGGAGATACTTAGAGAGAGAGAGAGAGAGAGAGAGACTAGGGGTGAGGGAGGAGCATGAGATAGATAGATAGTCATTTGTGGGGAGCGCTGAAGAGGGAGAGGGGAAGGAGGGGAGAGAGTGAAGAGTGAGGGACGGTTGAGAGAGAGAGAGAGAGAGAGAGATGGGTAGAAAGAGATGAAAAGGAAGATAAAATCTTTGGAAAGGGGGGAGGAATATGATGTCAGAGAGAGAGAGAGAGAGAGAGAGAGAGAGAGAGAGAGATGGGTAGAAAGAGATGAAAAGGAAGATAAAATCTTTGGAAAGGGGGGAGGAATATGATGTCAGAGAGAGAGAGAGAGAGAGAGAGAGAGAGAGATGGGTAGAAAGAGATGAAAAGGAAGATAAAATCTTTGGAAAGGGGGGAGGAATATGATGTCAGAGAGAGAGAGAGAGAGAGAGAGAGAGAGAGAGAGAGAGAAAGAGAGAGAGAGAGAGAGAGAGAGAATTAAAACCAGAATATTTCATTTAGCCTTCAGAAGATACTCTCAGATTGAATGAGTAAAAAAAAAATAATCTCCATTTAACTATTCAGTACAATAGTTTTTTTTAGTTCATTTTCCTATTATATGTTTTTATTTAACTTCGAAAAAACCTCTAGCGAAGGAAATATATCCTTTTTTTTTTCTTTCTTACCCTGTGTCTAAAATCATAACTCGTCTTAATCCAAAGCTGTAACGATAGATTAACCCAAGAATATCATGCTAGTCGCGAAGAAGTGCTACAGAAAGGATGCATAACCATAGTATATTTTGGCCACTGAACGACGTGATATAGGTAACAACTGGACAAAAATCTGGGCCAGGTTAAGGTGAAAGAACTGTAGGCACTTGACTTCCTTAACTTTTTGACTATACATCTTTTCCGACAGTAGACTATTTTAATTTAACTAAGGGGAAAGCACCTATACCCGTCTTACTCTAACTTGGCCTAAAATTGACCTCTTTTTATCGTGGATACTGAATTTACAGTAATTTAACGCATGAGGCTAGTCACGAAGAGGTGTTGTAGCAAGGATATAGAGGCTATCACTGTTTTTTTCTGCCAAAGACGCAAATCTAGGCCAAGGAAAGATTAAAAGAGTATGGTAGTAAAGGAATTAGACTGTTTCTAAATTTATCACTGAGAGAGAGGTGACTCCCTAAGATATGTAAATAATATTGACGGTGGAAAGACGAAAAAAAGAAAGAAAAGAAAGAAAGGGTGTAATCGTATCAAATGAGGTAAGAGAAAGAGAAGAGGAGGGAAAGAGGAAAAGCTTAGTAAGGAATAACAGATGAAGAGGAGGAGGGCAAGAGGTCGGGGAGTGAGAGGAAGGGGAAATGATGAAGATAAGTAGGGTTGAGAGAGAGAGAGAGAGAGAGAGAGAGAGAGAGAGAGAGAGGAGGAAAAGGAAATAACGAAGAAGTACAGTATGGATAAAAGAAAGAGAAAAGAGAAAATGATAGAGAGAAGAAAGTGGTAAAAGATGAGGGAGAGGAGAAGAAAATGAAGATAAGGAAGAGAAAGAGAGAGGAGACGTGTCCGGAAAGAGAGAGAATGAGGGAGGAGAAGAGAGGAGTCAGAAAGTGAGAGGAAAGGGAAATGGTGACGATAAGGAAAGAGAGAGAGAGAGAGAGAGAGAGAGAATGTGAAAGAACGAGAGAATGAAAGAGAAAACTAGGGAGATTGCTGCCACATAACTCCGGGAAGAGCTCAGAGAATGGCTTGTAAATGATATGGCCCCTCTCATTGTACGATAAGATGTTTCGTTTAGTTTACCCTCAAGTATTTTCTCGTTTTCATCTTATTTGGGTCCAGTTTTTTTTTTTTTTTATACTGTTAAGAGTCTCATGTAGGTGTGTTTAGTATCGAACGTTCGTTTTAATATTTCCACTACTCTGTTTATGATTATTTGTGTATATGGTTGTGTGTTATTATTAAGATTTACATGTATTATTACCCTGGCCAGGATGAAGGGGAAGATAAATTTGATGGAATTCCTCTAAATGTATTCTGTATCCATGAACACCAGATATTACACGACATCGTTATTGTGTTACGAAACAATTGAATTTGGTTGAGCACATACAAATACATATATATAAACATTCAAATTAATTACGGAGCCTTGTCCTCAGTATACTGTTCATGATCATCGGCATAGCAACACACTGCAGGTTGTATAGCATCCGTCATGTTGATCATGTTGATAAAGTAATACGACAAGATTATTGGGAAATTATTTGTGATTCAGTCCAAATCTGTTTTCATCTTGCACAATTAGGCCAAATGAGATGTGGTGGATCTTGCGTGTTTGTGAGGGTGTGCAAGGTGAAGGTGTCCGTAGTGGTGATGGTGTGGGTGATGATATGATGATGATTTGGGAGGAGGAGAGGTGTGGTTGATGATGGTGACGATAAGATGGTGATTTGGGAGGAGATGGTGGTGGTGGTATAATACAGAGGACGCCACTGTTGTATGAGGACCTGTGTGTGGTGATAGTGATGGTGAAGGTGATGGTGGTGATGGTGATAATACAGGGAGCATCACTACAACACTTGACGAGGATGTGTGCGTGTGTGAGGTGATAGCGATGGTGATAATGGAGATAGTGGTGGTAGTGATAGTGATGGTAGTAGTGATGGGGACGGCACTATAACACTGAATGAGTGTGTGTGTGTGTGTGTGTGTGTGTGTGTGTGTGTGTGTGTGTGTGTGTGTGTGTGTGTGTGTGTGTGTGTGTGCGGCATTGGTGGGCGGAAAGAGAAGACAGACACTTGTACTTAATGACCGTGACACTTACACATATACCTACACAGAGCTCTGACATTTGCCCATAATACACACACACACACACACACACACACACACACACACACACACACACACACACACACACACACACACACACACACACACACACACACACCTGCCGTATACAAACACAACCCCGGAGTCTCTGTCTCTCTCTCTCTCTCTCTCATAACTGGTAGTCGCTAGATATTCTTAGATAGGTAGCGCGCGAGCGAGCGAGAGAGAGAGAGAGAGAGAAGTGAATGTGATCAAAGAATTGGTTGTTTTATTATTGGTCTTAGCAAGTCAAGCGAGAGGAAAACTTGGTAGGCAGACACATTCCTTCCTGAGGCTGAGAGAGAGAGAGAGAGAGAAAGTTATGGTGCTAGATTGGAGAAAAATTTAAGAAAAGATGAAGATGAATAGAGTCAGGGGAATAGAAAGAACTTTTGAAGGAAAAGGAATTATTAAAAGTGAAAAATTTGAAAGCAAAAATGAAAGTGGGATGGGGAGGGAGAAAAGAATGGGATAAAGGGGAGAGAGAGAGAGAGAGAGAGAGAGAGAGAGAGAGAGAGAGAGAATGATTTATAGAGCAGTCTGATGGATAGTTGGGTTTGTCGGAATGCTTGCGAGACTCGTAAGAAGGAAGGATGGACAGTGAGAAGGAGGGAAGGAAGGAAGGATGAGAGAAGGAGAGAAATATGGAAGAAGAGGAAATATGAAGAATAGATGGTAGGAGAGAAAGGATGAACGGTGGAGAAGGGAGGATGGAGGGATGGTAATGGAAGGATGAAGGGAGGGGAGGGGAGGAAGAAATGATGGAGGATAATGGAGGAGGAGAGAAGGACGATTGGCTAGGAAGGAAGAAAGCCAGAAGGGGGAGAAAGGAAGGACGGAAGGAAGGATGAACGAAGGAAAGGAAGGAGTGACAGAAAAGGGATGAAACAATTGACTCAGGAAGAAAGGGATGGAGGAAGATGGCAACAGAGAAGGAGGAGAGGGAGGAAGGAAGGATAGTGGAGGGACAAGGAGGGGTTGAATATGGGATAAAGTTGATATCAGGACAAGGAAATATAGAAGAGGGAACATAACCATAGTACGGCAAAGAACTTCGAAGGGAGGGAGGAACGGGAGGAACAAGTGTGTGATGGTATTTTTAAAGAGATGAATAACAGAATAATTTGTAAACAGTACATATTTTTTTTCATATCATTTGCCAGTACTAGAAAAAAAAAAAAAAGAGTGAGCTACTGGACGCGTTTTATCCCTGTATCAAAGAATAAATTATTTTCCCCTGAGGACATGATCGACATGGTATTACCCACGTTTTCTTTTGTCCCATAAAAAAGGGAGAGAAAAAAAAGGGGGGGGGGAGGGTGAGAGCTAGGGCACCCCTCGCCTTCTTCTCCCTCATCTATCGCGCCCCTTCCCCCCTCCCCCTCTCCCCACTCCTCATTTTTATCGACGTAGAGTTGACGATTTCACCACCTAGTTCTTGAGTTGCAAGCTGCCTCGCAACTCCCACAACTCAGGAGTAATGTGTGTGAGGGGAAGGTTGTTGTTGCCATGGAGATATAATAGTCTTGCTTCTGCTCTTCCAGTCTCATATGAGCTTTGAAAACATGGATAGGATGATAGTGAAAGAATAAGATAGGTGTGAAGGAAATTAGAGAGGTGTGGTGGCGTAGATTGGGGGGGGGGCAGGTGTGGTGGTGATTTGGGAAGTGTGGTGAAGGTGTGAAGATTTTAGGTGTGGTGGAGATTTGGAAGGTATGATGATGATGATTGTGTGTGTGTGTGTGTGTGTGTGTGTGTGTGTGTAAGTAACAGATAAACACATACACTTAACACCTCCTTCTCTTATCGTACAGGAAGGGATTATAAAGTAACTAGAACGCTTGTTACCGTAGTTAAGAGGAACCTCGTGAAGGGAAATGAAAGCTACTCGTTCTTAATTAATATACGAGTTGAAGAATTAAATTGTTTCATAATAGATCAGGCAGGAAATTAATCACACGGTACTTGAAGTTATTATGAAATGGGTTATTTTGAGAGAGAGAGAGAGAGAGAGAGAGAGAGAGAGAGAGAGAGAGAAAAAAATTTGATATGGATTAAGATTGTGTGTGTGTGTGTGTGTGTTTTAAGGCTGTGTCTAACCCCAGCAGTTTCAGGTATTTCTCTTGAGCTGTGTACAGTATAATTGTTCGTTTTCTCCTCCTCCTCCTCCTCTAGGCTCATTTTTATGATAACCGTGATTTCATTCTTGTCTTCCTTCCATTCCTTCTTTTTCTTCTTACTTTTTTTTATTTTCGCATTCATACCTATTCTTTCTTTTCTTAATTTTTTCTTTCTTTTTGGCCATTCTTTCTTATTTTCCATTTCTCTGTTACTTCTTTAGTCCGTCTCTTCTCTTGTTTTCGTACTCTTGTTTCATTTATCTTATTTTTCTTGTAAATTTTGCGTTGCTTTCTATTTCCGTCCTTCCTTCTCTCTATCCTTCCTTCCGTCCTCCCTCCTTTCCTTCCTTCCTTCCTTCTTTCCTTCGCCTCCTTTCTTACCTCCCTCCCTCCTTCCTATCCCTCTCATCTTCTTCCTCTACCTCTTCCTCCTCTTTCACCCAACTTTCCTCTTTCCTCTCATACAAACTCTCTCCGTTTATCTTTTATCTCTCATATCTTACTCCTCCTTCTCTCCTTCCCCCCACCTCCCTCTTCCATCAGTCTTTCTCCCTCCCGTCCTCCTCCTCCTCCGTTCTCTCTTTCTCTCTCTCTCTCTCTCTCTCTCTCTCTCTCTCATATCCATGCATCGTTCTGTCTTTTTAATGAAAATGTCCATTCTCCACCAGTCATGGTATTTTTCTTCGCTTTTTTTTTTTCTCGTATTTTCCTTTATTTTTCCAGTCGGCTTTTGTGTCAGAGGGAGAGGAGGACGGGAGAGAGCCATCCTTCTTTTCTACCTTATGCTACCCTGTTCTACCCTTGTTACCCTATTTTCTACCCTATTCTACCTTTTTCTACCCTAGTCTACCCCCGTCTACCCTGTTCTACCCATACTTTCTACCCAATTCTCATATATATATAGGTTAGATTTTTAGTTCAATTTTAGCGCATATTTTAAAGCCAGGTGAGGATAACGAACCCCTTCCAGTTCAGCTGATGTCCAGGTGTAGTCAGATTGGCGGATTGATTTGACTAGTAACCATGGAGATTCATTTTTGCTCATAACTAGTGCACATCGAATTTCATGCAGTCAGGACATAGTATTTAAGTTACTGGATACATTCCTCTATTTCTCCGTCTGTCCTACCGCCTCCCCCTTCCCTCCCTCCCTTTCCCTTTCCATCTGCCCGTCCATCTTTCTGTTCACCCACCCAGGCATCCGTCCATCTATCCACCTCTGTGTTCCATGCTTTCAGTCATCATGTATTCCTGTGTACCCTTAAAAACCTCCTTCCCTCCATCACTTCTCTTCAATACCCTTCCTTCCTTGCGCTCCTCCGTCTCTCCCATTCATCCAGTCATTCAGCCTCCCTCTCTTCTCTCCATCCCTCCATCATCCATTACTCCATCCTCCCCATTCATCCTTCTTTCTATATATCCCTCCCTCCCTCCTCTTCAATACCCGTCCTTCCTTACTCTCCCCAGTCTCTCCCATTCATCCAGTCATTCAGCCTCCCTCTCTTCTCTCCAGCCCTCCATCATCCTTCGCTCCTTCCTCCCCATTCATCCTTCCCTCTTTCCATCAATCCATCCTTCTCTCCATCGCTTCTCTTGGATACCCTTCCTTCCTTACACTTCATCTTCTCTCTCATTCATCCAGTCATTCAGCCTCCCACACTTCTCTCCATCCCTCCATCACCCTTCACTCCTTCCTCCCCATTCATCCTTCCTTCTATCTATCCATCCTTCCTCCTATCCATCCATCCTTCCCTCCTATCCATCCATCCCTCCTGACCCCCGATTCGGCTGAGTTAGGAGGGACTTAGGGGTTACCTGCGTGGCTCACTGTTAATGGGCCCACCTGGTCTACGCCCCCCATGACCCCTTTGACCCCCCCCCTGCCTCCCACACAGGTATTGGTCCCGTAATGACTAGCGCTTGTTAGTGGGAGTCGTGCCATAGTTCCTGATAGGGGCCGCTGAGGGGGAGGAAGTAGTTTGTGGGCTGGAGGTAGGGGTGGGTGGGAGTGAAGTTGTGGGAAGGCGGGGAGTGTGTGGAGTTGTAGGAGGAGTACGAAAGACAGGAATACACAGAAACCGATAAAAAGGGACTCAGGAACCGATAAAAAGGGACACAGGAACCGATAAAAAGGGACACAGGAACCGATAAAAAGGGACACAGAAACCGATAAAAAGGGACACAGGAACCGATAAAAAGGGACACAGAAACCGATAAAAAGGGACACAGGAACCGATAAAAAGGGACACAGGAACCGATAAAAAGGGACACGGGAGTACACAGGAACCGATAAAAAGGGACACAGGAACCGATAAAAAGGGACACAGGAACCTATAAAAAGGGACACAGGAACCGATAAAAAGGGACACGGGAGTACACAGGAACCGATAAAAAGGGACACAGGAACCGATAAAAAGGGACGCGGGAGTACACAGGAACCGATAAAAAGGGACGCGGGAGTACACAGGAACCGATAAAAAGGGACACGGGAGTACACAGGAACCGATAAAAAGGGACACAAGAATACAGAGGAACAGATAACAAAAGATGCAGGAATACACATGAACAGATAACAAGATAAACAAATAACAGATAACAGAAGTGCACAAGAACGCTGCTAACATTGAGTCCTGTTGACCTGTAACGAGGTTGTCTACTGCTGTCAAATATATAAGATCTCCACCCATCACTCCCTTCGGCGGAAAAAAAAAAGAAAAAAAAGAAAACGTGATTGCCGGAAAGAATAAGCATACCTGTAAGTAGGTGTGGGGAAGGGGTAAATTTGAGAGTGGTTGAGGAAGAGGAGGGAGGGGAGGAAAGGGGGGAATAGAGATGTGAGAGGTCATTCTTCTTAATGGTGGTGGATGGGGATTGGAGGGGAAGGAGTGGAAAGTTGACGAGGAGGGAGGCGGAGAGTGGGATGAATGGAAATGATTGTGGAGGGAGGGAAGTTTGGGAATGGGGGAGGAGAGAGGGCAATACGAGGAGTGGTGGGGAAGGCTGGGGGGAGTAGTGTGGAAGAGATTTGAGGGAAGGGGAGAATAGGGGATTGATGAATTGGTGGAGGGAAAGGGGGAGGAAAAAACTAGATGAGGAGACGAAAGTGAGATTATGGGGAGTGACTGTAAAGGACTGGGGAGAATAAATGAAGGGAGACGGAAGAGAGAGGGGAAGGAAGACGAGGGGAAGTGGGGAGGAGAGAGAGAATTCTTAATGGGGGTGGCTGAAGGTGATGAGGGGAGTTGGGGAGTGGGGAGAAGGGAAGTCAGTTAATGGGAGGGGAGGATGGATGTGATTATGGTGGGGGATAAAGAGGGGAAGAGTTTTGGTGTTTGGGGGTGAGGGGTGCTGATGGGAAGAGGGGAAAGTATGAGGAGGGCGAAAGGAGGGGGGTGGGAGTCATAGAGGTAGTAAGGTAAGGGAAAAGAGGGAAAGTTTGTGGAATGGAAGGAGGGGAAGAGGTGAGGGGAAGATGTTTGTGCAGAGAAGGAGTAATATGAGGGAGGGGGAAATGTTTGTAGTCCCTTTGGATGGGGGGGATGGGGAAAGAGGAAAGTATAAAGGGAGAGATGGAAGAGGGGTACAAAGGGTTGGCATTGGTGAGAGAGAGAGAGAGAGAGAGAGAGAGAGTGATTAAGAGTTTGAGGCAGGAAGGAAGAAGTAGCGTACAAGAAGAAGGGTACGCTTGGAGATAGCAGGGGAAGAAAATGAGAGAGAGATTGGATGAGAGAGAGAGAGAGAGAACCGTCTGTGAATAAAGAGAAAAATTCCCTTTTTCTTTTCATTTTCTATTCATATATTCTTCTGCCTCCCCCTCCCACCCTCACATTTTTCCTTTTGCTTCCCATTTCTTTTTCCCCTTCATTTTCCCTTCATTTTTTCGCTTCCACGTCATTCCACTTTTAGTAATTTTCCTCTTTTTCCTTTATCATTTTTCCCATTGTATTCTTTTCTCTTCCGTTTCCTTTTTTCTCATTTTTTCCTTTCCTTACCTTCCCTTTTCATTGCCTCCTCCTTTTCTTTCCCCCTTTTTTTTCATCGTCTTCCTCCTCTTTTTCACTTCCTCCTCTCCTCATGTTTTTATCGTCTTCTTCCTGCCTTGAACGTTTTTCTTTCCCTCCCTATCTTTTTTTTTTTTCGTCTCTTTTTCCTTCCTTTGTCCCTCTTCCCTCCCATCCCCCTTCTGTTTCTTGTAACGTTCCATCTCCCATTTCCCTTCTTATTTTTTCTTCTTTCCCCCGTTTTCCGCTCATGCATTTCTTTCTCCTCCCCCATTCCTCTCTTTCATCCTTTTCTCCATACTTCCTCTCTCTCTCTCTCTCTCTCTCTCTCTCTCTCTCCCCCCTTTACTGCCCCGCATCTTCCCTACCATATCCTGCTTCCCCTTTTCCATATTCTCCCCTCCTCTTTATTCCTCTGCATTTGCCCTTTCTGTCTGTCCTTCCCTATTCTCTTTCCATTGTTATCTTCCCCCTCATCCCCCTCTTTTTCCCTCATGCCTCTTCCTTTTACCCTATCGTCCTCCCTTTCCTCCCCCGTTTTCCCCTCATTGCCCTTCCTTTTCCCCTTAAATCCCTCCCCTTCCCTTTCCTCATTCTTCCCTCCTCTTACCCCCTCCCTTCCCCTTCCCCTTCCCCTCCCCCTTCCCCTTGTATTGGACGGGATATAGAGGCTGGGGAGTTATTAGTTCAAATCATTACGAGGGAGGAAATATATCCGAGTTGCGTTATTGCTACACCTGCACTTCTTTTCACTGGGGGCTTTACAGAGAGAGAGAGAGAGAGAGAGAGAGGAAGGAAGGAAGGAAGGAAGGTGGGAAGGAATAAATAAGTTTCTTACGTAATGTAATAGTTTTGTATGTAATATAGTAAACATATTTTGTAATATGTGTATGATGTAATATATATTCTGTATTATATTATAAAAAATATTTGTAATATATAAAATTTACATAAGGGGGGTGGGAATTAGGAGTACAAGAGGAGACAAAGAATATCGAGCTGCCCTTGTCAAGGATGTAGATGTGCTGATTGTAATATCTGAAGATAGACCCGCGCGAGAACTGGGAACAGTTTTGAAGATATCATTTACGCCAAAAATGTTCTCTTTCACATTGATTGATTAATTGATTGTATTAAAATTTGGCAGCGCAACTGCCTGGGTCATATGCTGCCGGTTTTCTTTCACATGACCCACCGACATATCGTATATAACATTCCCTCCAGTATCCTCACACTAATCATGAATGATAACGGCCCGAGCACATTTCGTTTGTAGTAACAGTCGTTCGGTACTGGCGCCAAAGTGTTGACATGTAAAGGTGTGTGCTTCATTTGAAGGTGAGTGGGAGAGGTGCTGGGCCTCAGGTAACGGATTACGTCGTAATTTATAGAGTCAAATAGATAACACAGCATAGAGAACTCCCACACGGTCCAGCAACACAGTTAATGAAAGCAGGAAAAACGCAGAGCAAGAGACGACAGAGTTAGACAATACATTCGCTCAGGAGACAGTGTGCAAGAGCTGAGAGGAATGGATGAGTGTGTGGGTGTGGGTGTATGAGAGAGACACTAGGTTATAGGGGAGTGTGTGCAGTTATGGGCACACACACACACACACACACACACACACACACACACACACACACACACACACACACACACACACACACACACACACACACACTGAGGAGCCTACCAGAGTTAAATAAAATCGTCTGACGTGGACCATAATACAGTACAGAAGCCCTGGTCTCCTTCACTACGATTTCAGGCTTTTTTCAGTGACATCCTTGGGACGATTATATTCAGGAACGTTCTCTGTTACGGAAAATACACGAGGGATCTTTTCTAAGTAGAGGAAAATCGTCTGGTTGGGGCACGAATGAAAGCGGAGAAGACACCATTGTACTGGAGGGGTTAATCTACTGGAGGGGTTAATCTACTGGCGACGAGTGAACTAACTGTGTAAACTGGAGATAGCTATGTTTCAACAATGGCCGTATCGCTAGGGCAGGGAAGGGAAGCGAAGTTGAGAGTCTTAGAAGAAACTGGAGTATGGGAGATTGATGGTGGTGTGGCGTGGAGGAGGGGGATGGAGGAGGAAGTGGGGGAGGTGGATCAGAGAAGAGGTGGAGGAGGAAATGGAGGGGGGATAGGAGGGAGAGTGCAAAGGGAAGTGGAAGAAAGGAGAGTGAGGATGGAGAAGTGGGTGAGTTTGAGGCAAAGGGAAGTAGAGGAGAGGCATTAATGATGGAGTGGAAAGGGAATGAAGAAGGGGACCAGAGAGAGAGAAAGAGAGGAGGGGGGATAGCGAGTGATTGAATTGATGGTGAATGAGAAGTGGGTAAAGATAAATGGTATTGTATTGTGAGCCAGAGAGAGAGAGAGAGAGAGAGAGTATTTATTTCAGTCTCAGAAAAAGATAACTGTATATATGTGTTCTTTATTTTACGGTTCAATAAACTCCCAAATGATACAGTGTTAGCGAAGGAAGAAGAAGACAGTGATGTTAGGTAGGAGGCAGCGACGGAGATTGAATTATTATTATTATTATTTTTTTCCATTTTAAAAGTTCTAGATAAGGATTTTACATAAGGTATGGTTGGCAAAACTGTGATGCTGAAGGACTGAATGAGAGGAACATATGTCGATGAATAGGAAAAAAGGAAAGATAGAAAAGAAAAAAAGATGGTTGATAAATTTCTAGAGAGAGAGAGAGAGAAGACAGGTCAGGAAACGTACCTCAATAGATAGATAAAATAAAATGTTAAATCAAAGTACCCAGTTGTCATTTTATCTGAAATTGAGGACTGCGGAGTGGGTGGATCTTGGACTTGCTTTTAAGAGAGTGAGGGGGTGAGAAAAGAGCTGTAAAATTCCCACTGAAAATTGACTCCCCCGGCAGAAAAGAGAGACGTAGATGGAAGTCAAGGTCGCTTCGGTTTACTTCCAGATGCCTGATAGGAAACTTGGGGGAGACTGGAGGTCGTAAAAAGGGAGACGAAGAATGATTGCGGGAAATTGCCCTTTGAGGTGACTGGTTATGTGTATGTGGGAGGGTAAGGGTGTGCGTGTGTGTGTGTGATTTTTCTGTGATTTTCTAACTAGTAAGACCGTGAGTGGTGATTTGTATGAGGGAGTGTGTGATTGTCGTGTGATTGTTTTGTTAATTTCGAGCTTATGTGATTGCTATTACTTTGTTGACTGGTGATTTGTGGGAGGGAGTGTTTGATTGTCGTGTGATTTTTGTGTTATTTTCGTGCTTGATTGGCTGTGATTAATTTATTGACTGGATATTTGAATGAGTGTGTGTGTGTGTGTGTGTGTGTGTGTGTGTGTGTGTGTGTGTGTGTGTGTGTGTGTGTGTGTGATCTTCGTGCTTGAATGACCGTGATTAATTTATTGACTATATTTTTATGGTTGTGAGTGCCTTTGATAGGTCTTGTGTATGATTCTGTGTTGGTGCTGGAGAGACCCCTTCACGCAGTGGCATTGGTGAATCTGGGCCGCTTCACTGCCCGGTTATATCCCTCACCTCCAGCCTTAACCCCCAAAAGGAGGATGGTGGACTGCAAGATACGGGAGATGTCAGCCTGCAGTCCACGGCGTTCACACATATTCTAACCTGGGACCACAACACGATAAATGTGTAGGAAATTGGCTGCTGTTATGCTTATTCTGCCACTGTGTTTTTCATGTTATTGTCAGCACGCAGCACTCCTCCACCCACACAGTCTTACCTCCTATTATAATCAGCACTCAGCACTCCTCCACTCACTCAGTCTTGCCTCGTCTCATTCTCTTTAATGCAAGAAAAATCCGTTTTTTTTTTATTTTACAGTCGTTCATATACACAACTGCTCATCATACATCCAACTGATCATCTTCTTTCCTTATGCCCACGACCTCCATTTCTTTTTTACTCAACCCATGTATTTCGAATTAAATTTTCAGTCTTTTCGTGGACTTTTCTTTGAGATGACGTTCTTTGCAGCTCTCATCCTTTTGTTTCTTATTTCTTCATTAAAGAAAAAACTCAAACCAGCCGACTGATTAAATGACTGGAAAAGGGATAGATGATAATTGAGTGTGAGTAGGATGGACAGTAATTGAGTGAATGGGGTAGACAGTAATTGAGTTTGAGTGGGATAGGCTATTTGAGTGAGTGGCATAGACAGCGCTTCAGCGGGATAGACATTAATTGAGTGGGATAGACAGTAATTGAGTGGGATAGACAGTAATTGAGTGGGATAGACAATAAATGAGTGTGTGAGGCTGTAGGTAGTGGTGGCAATAAAAATGTTAATGGTGGGGGTGTAGGCGTCCTCCTGAGTGATTGAGTGTCCACGGTAATTGAGCCGGGGTGTCAGCGGAAGGCGACACGGCTTTCATGAGGCTACGGCAGGGGGAGAAGAAGTGGAGGTGGAGGTAGAAGTGGAGGAGGAGGTAGTAGTGGAGGAGAAGGAGCTAGGGTAAAGGAGGAGGAGGAGGAACTAGGAGGGACTTGGAGAGGGGAGATGAGGTAGTGAAAAAATAAAAAATAAAAAAAAGTTGTCCTCAGCGGGCATTCTTGAGACTACGGCAGGGAAAGAGGAGGTGATGGAAGAAGGAAAGAAGAGGGAAGAAGGAGACAAAAGTGGAGGGAGAAGGAGAAGAAGGAGGGAGAGAATAGGGGCTAGTGGGACAAGCATTGATGATTCTACAAAAGACGAAGAAGGGAGGAGGTATGGAGAAGAGGGAGGGAGAGAGAAAGAGGAGGAAGCTATTAGTGGAAAGACTTGTATAAAGAGAAGGAGGGGGGGAAGAAAAAGAAAGGAGGAAGGGAGATGCATAAGAATGGAGGGAAGGGAGAGGAGCAGCACTAGAATACGGAGCAAAGAAAGAAGAGAAAGGGAAGGATGAGAAGTGGAGGAATGACAGAGAAAAATGGAGGGGAGAGGAGGAAATCCAGGAGAATAATACGAGAGGTATGAGAGAGAGAGAGAGAGAGCAGACAAAAGAACCGGAAACAGGAAAAAATACATAATACCATCCTCCTGTTTATTTATTTATTTATTTTTTCTTTTCGGGGGGGGGGGGACTGGTTCCTCGCAAAGCCTTAGCAAGGATTTATGGCCACGAGTAATATTTTCTCTGCCTCCCTTACTCCCTATTACTTCTCCTTTATTAACTCCCTTACTGCGGTGATGTCTTTTTTTTTAGCCTATCATGCCAAGTTTCCTCGAAGCTGAATAAAGGGAGGTACAGGAATAGAATAAAATATACGTCATCGGAGTGAAGGAATTACACACACACACACACACACACACACACACACACCAGTTCCACACCGTCTATTATACAATCTGTTTCCCATCTACCAACAGACGATTTTATTCAGCTGAGGGGAATATACCTCTCTCTCTCTCTCTCTCTCTCTCTCTCCATTCACCCACTAAATCCATATCCTCCTCTTTCACATCTATCCATTCTTTACTATCTCACTCCCCTCTCTCCTACTTCCCTCTTTCTCCTTTTCCCTTTCCCATTTCCTCATTTCCTTTTCCCCTCCCCATTTCCCCTCCCCATTTCCCTGTATTCTCTCCCTTTCGCTTTCCCTTCCCTCCCCACCACTTCCGTTTTCGCTCTCCCCTTTCCTTTTCTTTTTATCAGCAACCTCACTTCCGCTGCATAGCCATCTCCTTTCCTCTCCTCTCCTTCCGTCTCCTCTCCTCTCCTCTCCTCTACTCCTGTCTCCTCTCCTCTCATCTCCTCTTTTCCTGTCTCCTCCCCTGTCCTCTCCTCGGATATTCATGCTGTCTTCATTTCCCGCATTTTCCTTCCCCGTCCTCCTTCCCCCCCCCCTCTCGCTCTTCTCCCATTTTCCCTCTCTTTGTTCTTTCTAATTCCATCTTACTTTTTCATTCTTTTACATTTTCTCTATCCCTCATCCACATTCTCCCTCTCTCTCCTTCATCCTTTCCACATTCCTTCAGCCTTCTTTCTTCCATCCATCTGCTCCCTTCCCTTCTTCCATATCCTCTCCGCCTGTCCCTATTTCACTGTTTCCTTTTATCTCTCCTATCTTTTTTTTTTTTTTGGCCTTCCTGTTGCTTCACTTCTTGTCCATATTTTCTTCCTGTGTTCCTCCCTCTTTCAAGTTCTGTTTTCTTTTCTCCTATTCATCCTTCCTCTCTCTCTTTTTTTTTTTTTCTCTCCCATCTCCTACATTCCCTCCAACGCAGCCACCCTCTCTCTTTCTCTCCTCACTTTCTTTCACTTTCCTTCTCTCTTTCTCTCTTCTTCTCTTTCATTCTTATTGATATTCAGAAAAATAAAAAAAATGACTACTGGGGTGAAACCGAAGATGGTGGTTGTGTATTGACGTTTTGGTGTAGTTTCTGCCCATTTGTACTCTCTCTCTCTCTCTCTCTCTCTCTCTCTCTCTCTCTCTCTCTCTCTCTCTCTCTCTCTCATTGTATATAATCTATTTATCTATATTTGTTTGTCTTTCTCACTTTTTCTCATCTCGTCTGATAATTATTTAAGAAAAATAATAATGTTCAGATGTTCTTAATGAAAATATTCATAAACTTTCCTAATAAACCAAAGGAGGAAGTGATTAGCAATTAGTCAGAACACAAGTAAAAAAAATAATAGTCTTAATTTCAGTATAGAAGTACAGTGTGTCTTCAGATCACCTCAAGAAAGCAGGACGTTGGCGTTCATAGGCTGTCTTAAAATGTCAGTCTCTTGTTCCTTTCGTGTTTGTCTTGAGTCTGAAGCTGTCTGGGTATTTGAATCATCTCTTCATTTCCTTCCTTCTTCTTCCTTCATACATTCCGTGGCATCTTAATTCGTTTTCTCGTCGGTTAAGGAAGCTCCCTAACACCTTTTCTTTAGTGATTTATTTTGCTTGTTACACCTTTCCATCCTGTTTTGATATAATTCCTTCATACATCGCCGTACACTGCATAAATAACGTACAAAACGATTTTCACCGGCCATATCCAAAAATAAATCGTTAAGGAAGAGGTGATAGGGAGCCTCCTCACCCGACGAGTATATGGGCTCATGTCTTTCGCTGTCACTCAGTCACTCAGTCCCTTTTATGCAGGTCTTCGGGGCTTAAGAAAAAAAAAAAGTTCGTATTATTCATTGACTTGTAACTCCTTTCCATATTTCACGCACTAATTCACTGACACAGTGCCTCTGTCTACATAATCTTCCTCTCCGTCCTCTTTACCCTCCATGCCTCCAACCACTCCCTTAACCACTCCCCTCTCTTCCTCCCTGTTTCCCCTCTCTTCTCTCCAGCTATTCCTTTCCCTTCCTCCATCATTATTTCCCTCCGTTCTCTCCAACTTCTCCTTTTCCCTCGCCTCCCCTCCCTGTCTCATCAATCGCGCTTCCCCAACAGTTTTATGCTGTGTGTTTGCATTGGGATGGAGTGTGGGACGGGTCTTGATGCGGACGCTTATGCTCAGGTCAGATTAGCCCCAGGAAAGGGTCAAGAGAGGTCATTCAGGGTTCGTTGGGTATGGCAGGGTAGGGTGGGGTTGAGTAGGGTAGAGTAGGGTAGGTTAGGATGGTGTCGGGTAGGGTTGAGTAGGGCAAGGCAGAGCAGGAAAGTACAGGGAAGGAAAGGACAGGGAGGTAACTCAGATTAGGGCAGGTCGTAAAAATACGGAACTGACACCAGGAGACGACAGGGCAGGGCAGGGTAGGGCAGAGTTTGGTAGGGTAAGGCATTACATTAGGGAAGAGACGTGGAGATCTGCCAGGCCAGGACGATCAGAGCATAGCTTAGACCAAAGTTACGTCAGAGCAGGGCAAGGCAGGGTAGGGTAGTGTAGGGTAGGTCAGGGTAGGTATGGTCATTATAGGTCATGCTTCTGGAGCTGATGTCAACGGACCCATAACACGGAATCAGTTAACATTTTTCTCGAGGTCAAGAAACGTTAAAAAAATAATAAAAAAAACAATATTGAGAAGTTAGACAGAGAAAAGATTAGGAAAGGCAGACGTTGTTGGATTAGGTCACGTCAGGTAGTTAGGATGGGGAGAGGTCAGATGGGAAAAGATAGGTCAGGCTAGGTCAGGTTAGACTATGTCAAGTTAGATGATTAGAAAGAGTGAGGAGTAAGGTTATATTTTTGCTGGTTAAATTATAATTAGAAGTACATACAGGAGCAGGTCACAGCAAGAATTATTTTGGTATAGAATAAAGAATAAAATCGGTGCGTGTTGGGTCAGAAAGGGTCAGGTCGGGGTTCATTTAAGGTCAGAAAAGGTGAGAGGGGAGAGAAGAGGCGGTATTGAATAGTGAAACCCCTTATTATGGTGTGGTTGTGGCGGCTTATGCAAAGGCTGAGGACATTAGGAACACATGATGAGGGGAAGAGGTTGGGTGAGGGGAAACAGAGAGAGGGGGGGGGGAATAAGTAAAGGAGAGAGAGGGAAAGGCAAACAAGAAGAGAGAGAGAGAGAAGGGAAAAGTTAAGAGAGGAGAGGAATAAAAATAGGGGTGACCAGTGAAAACAGGAAAGAGGGAGAGAAGAAGGGGAAAAGGGGTAGGTTGAGAGAGAGAGAGAGAGAGAGAGAGAGAGAGAGAGAGAGAGAGAGAAAGAGAGAGAGAGAGAGAGAAACAGTGATCCCTGGGGACATGAATCGAAGGAAATAGAAAGATGAAATAGGATGCCACAATTACAGTCTCTCCCCTCCTCCTCCTTCTTGTATTTATCACAGGAGTTACGAGGGTGTTTGCTGCGTAAGTGCATTGACGACTGATTAACGAATGCCATTGATACAGCAACTAAAAAAAAGTGACATTGAGGATATATGAAAACTTTGTGAGTGAAACCATGACTGTGGGATTGCCTAATGTGTGTATATTAGGTAATGAAATAAAAGTATAATGGTGGTGGACATGCGATAGTGGTGGTGCTGTGTGGTGATGGTGATAGTGGTGATGGAGGTAATGGTGATGTTGATGGTAGGTGATGGTGATGGTTGTGATGGTGGTTGTGGTAGTGGTGATGGTGATAGTGGAGGTGGAGGTGGTGGTAGTTGGTGGTGGCGATGGCGAACGTTGTGGTTATGTTCCGTAAATGGTGGTAGGTGATTGTGGTGGGGGTGGTGGTGATGGTGGATGTTGTGGCGTTGATGATGATGTATGTTTTGGCGATCTAGGTGGTGGTACTTGAAGATTGTGGTGGTGATGGTGTTGGTGGTGAAGTTTTTCGAAGTGGTGATGATCGATGTTTGTAGGTGGATGTGTTTTGGTAGTGGTAATGGTGATGTTAGTATTGGTTTGTAGCTCAGGGACATATGTGGTGGTTAGGATTTTAGGTACGGTGGTGGTAATGCTGGTTGCTGTGGTGGTAGGGGGTTGTGGTGATGGTAGTACTGGTAGTTGTGGTGGTGCTGATTGTGTTAGTATCTGAATGGTAATAGTGGTAATATTGGTAGCTGTGGTGGTAGGTGTGTCAGTGGTGTTAGTTGTAATGATAGTGGTCGTCCTGGTAATTGTGGTAGTTCTGGTAGTAGTTGTGATAGGTGTGTCTGGAGTGTAATTGTAGTGATGATGGTAGTTTTGGTGGTAGTTGTGGTAGCTATGGGTGTTACAATTGTTGTGGTGGTAGGTGTAGTAGTAATTGTGGTAGGTATGGTGTATGGGTGGCTGGGATGTAGTTTTAGTGATGGTGGTAGTTGTGGTTGTAGTTGTGGTAGGTGTGGTGTCACGGTGGCTGGGGTGTCGTGTAACAAAAGGTGTGTAGGTCAAGGATGGTTAGTCAACATATGGACTCTCTCTCTCTCTCTCTCTCTCTCTCCATATTCATTAAGAGCAAGTGCAGTACTGAAACTACCCTTATATATAATAGATGGACAGACGGACAGACAGATAGGTAGACAGATATAGATAGGTAGGTAGGTAGGTAGAGAGAGAGAGGGGGGGGGAGAAGGCAAGCAATCCACCTCATCTGAACGAAAGAACAGAGAGAGCTGAGCGAAACATACCATTTTCAGCCCTCGCAGAACATAGGGCTTTCCAAAATTCTTCGTACGTGTGTCAGAAAGGAAGGACTGGAAACACATACCAGTAGGAGAACGTAGAAATGTTTGTTGTCTTAATTCTTAGCGTTTCTTACATCGTTATCTCGCGTTCTTATCTCTCTATCTCGTTTGGTGCAGTTTCGGACGTTCCCTCTTCCTGTTTTTCTTCCGGCCATTCTTTTCTTTACTTCCGACTATACTTTAACTCTGCACTACGTTTATTGATTAATTTTGTTTTTTATTGTTTTTGTTTTTGTTTTATTTTATTTTGCTTATATTTGTTTTTCTTATCTTCAGACTTTTATCCGGTTTTGGAGAGATGTTTTGGCAGACTGGGTAGGATAGTGCCTTTGTTTTCCCCAGGTGTTATTGCGTCTGTTATCTGTATTCTCTTAAGACTCTTTTATTCAGCTTTTCGGGAGCGTTTCATATTGGTGGAGTTAAATATACACCTGCCTTCATTAACCTCTTCGCTACCGGGACGCTGTCGTAAATTGATAAAGCCAGGTAGTAACAGGGATGAAATTTAACCCCCTCATTCCGATGATGTGTTCTTAGTCTGGCTCCTTCCAGTCTGCTTTATTGGAACGAAGAAGAGTGCAATGGTTGTTAAGTAGTTGACGAAGGCTAGATGTAACCCCCCCCCCCTCGGTTCGAAAAGTCTCTCCCTAGTTGAAAAAATCTGAGGTTAGAAAAAAAAAGCTAATTGGAGAGAGAGAGAGAGAGAGAGAGAGAGAGAGAGAGAGGTGCACTGCCAGATGGAAGGGTAAAAAGATGCAGTCGTTTACGTGTCATATACAGGAATAGCATTGGAAAGGAAGAAGTGCCGGGGAGACTTCTAAGACCACGAGAAGGGTATTTTTTTCCGATTTTTTATTTTTTGAGTCTTTTCGTCATCTTTCATTTCCTTCAGTTTCGTTTCGCTTAGTTTCCTTTCTTTACTTTCTGCCATCCTTTCTTCTGTCTTTTTTCCTTTCCTTTACTTTCCTTCCCTTTTATTCCTTCCTTTTGTTCCCTCCTTCATTCCCGCCGTAATTTCTTCCATTTTCTTTTCTCTTCCTTCCCCTCCTGTCGTCGTCCATTACCTGTCTTCTTTTCGTTATTAATTTTTCATATTCCTTTGTTATTGTCTTTCTTCATTATTTGCTTTCTTTCTCTCCTTTTCATTTTATTCTTCTCTTCCTTGTTTTCCCTTTCACTTTAATCTTTCTTTATTGTTTCCTCTCTGTTTTTCATTTCTTTCTTACACTTTTTTTTTTCTCTCTCTCTCTCTCTCTCTCTCTCTCTCTGGTTTCTATGTCTTTATTTTCTCTCTATCTTCTTTATGACATCCTTTTGTCTCACCCTGTTAAGTTTCCTTGTTTGTTTTTGTTCTTCCTAAAACTTTCGTCCATACTTGTCACTTTTCCTCACCTCTCTCTCTCTCTCTCTCTCTCTCTCTCTCTCTCTCTCTCTCTCTCTCTCTCTCTCTCTCTCTCTCTCTCTCTAACACACACACACACACACACACACACACACACACACACACACACACACACACACACACACACACACTGCAACTGAATCAGAGTAGGGTTGCTCAGAGCCTTTTAGTCAGCCTACCCTCGAATGTGTGGCTGGGATGCGACGATAGATAGACAGACAGATAGACAGATAGGCAGATTGATAGATAGCAGTAAGAGATCGATAGATAGGGTGACTCATTCATTCCCACAATCATTTCTTTTCCCACTTTTCACTCAGTTGCTCCCCCACTCTCTTCCCCATTCACCAATTTGCTTACCCTCTCACTCATTCCCTCACTCCACAGCCTCACCTCCTTCATTCCCTACCCTCCCACACAGGACCGAGTGTAGTGGTGGTGCAGGAGGCTATTAAAGATGTCTAGGTCTGCGCTGGTGGCCATTCCAAGAACCCACAACCATCTTAGATTGCCAGACTTTCTTAAATAGTGCTTACCTGCCCTGTGCTTCCTTCTCCTCTCCGTTTGGATGGAATGTCTCGTGGTATCTTTGTTTTTATCCACGGTGTTTAAAGTAGATCTATTTATTTTATTTTTAATTCATTTATTCGTTCATTCATTTATTTTTAGTGAAGGATAAATGCCTCTCATACTACGGAGATATAAAGCCATTTAGATTTCGACGTTCTGTGTGTGTGTGTGTGTGTGTGTGTGTGTGTGTGTGTGTGTGTGTGTGTGAAATATTTCTAGACTATCCCATCCTTAATTATTTTCCCTTTTCCCCGGTATATCTGCCGTCTTAGTCTTGGAAGCTGCACTTAGATTTATACTTGCAGATATATTTATCGTGTCTTATTACTGTTACCTTTGCCCTCTTAACTTCTCTATTTTGTCTTCTCTGTTTTGCTAGACTTTCTCGTACCATATCTAAGTTGAACCCCTTGAGAATCTAACCTAACCTAGTTTAACCTAACCTAGCCTATCCTGACCTAACCCAACCTAACTCCTGGGCAGTAATAGGATACATTATCTATCTCTCTTAATTAGTACTTTATTTCTCATCCCTGTTTAGCGTGGGATTATCGTGTCATATCCGAGCTTCCATTAAAATAGTTATGTATGAGAATGGATAAATGTGGTGGTGGATATTGTGTATAGAGGATGAGGAATGTATGAATATATTTAAAGTGGCCTGATGAATGACTGTGTATTATATATGTGTGTGTGGATAATGTATGTATATGTGTGAATGTTCTGAAACACGAGGATAGATAATTGTGATGTATGTGGATAGTAAATGTATGAAATTTATGAATGAATTTAGATATATACACATGGGGGAGGTGGTGGCTGAATCGGTAGAGCTGCGGCCTGCAGTCCTTAGGGACACAGGATCGAATCCCGGCTGGGGTAGGGAACAGTTTAAGGATTTCCCCATAAAGCAGACTTTCCTGATCTACCAGATTACCCGCCGACATGTCGTAAAAATACCCCCTCTAATACCAATACACCAGTTCTGTATGAGACAGCCCTAGCATGTATTCAATATGGATGGTGGGTGTTAGCGCCGAAGTGGTCACATGTGGAGGTGTAGGAGGACTACTGGGCCTTGGGATAGGTCACTGCCCTCGAGAAATAGGCCCTGAAGCCTTTGCCCAGAGTCGGACACGTAATATATATATATATATATATATATATATATATATATATATATATATATATATATATATATATATATATATACAGGGCTCGTGGATGGCTATGTATGATGTATATCCTTAAATACAGGTAAAATAGTTATGTTTATGTTTAGTGAATAAATGTATGAATGTTTACATATACGTAAAATGTTTGAGAATGTTTATATAGTGGGCTGGTGGATGTCTGTGTATGATGTGTATATTTTTGCATGCTTTTGTGAACACGGAAATACGAACGGGCGACCAGCGTGACTGTATGTGTAACCCAATATTGATGTAACACCGACACGCACACAGATACACACACACACACACACACACACACACACACACACACACACACACACACACACACACACACACACACACACACACACACACACACACACACACACACACACACGCACACACACACACACACACAAATTCACACTACGACTTCCTTCCTCTCCTTTCCCGGCCTGTGTTTAATTCAGACCCCCATGTGCGCAGTTTCTGACACGTACACACGCACACAGGCACTCACATGCGCTGGCACACCCACGCGTGCATACACATATATACATACACACATACATAGGTTCTAAAAGAAATGCAGTCACACCCACTCAGACATGTATTCACACACACACACACACACACACACACACACACACACACACACACACACACACACACACACACACACACACACACACACACCATACATGACTTACCTATTAAGTGTTGGGAAAGGCGGCCTCCGGAAAGAGTTGTATCAAAGTAATGGGGATAATACGGAGGGAGAATGAGAGGAAAGTGAGGGGAAAGGAAGAGAAAATGAGGGAGGTGAGGAGGAAGAAGGAAGGGAAAGTGAGGGGTTGAATGAGGGGAAAGTGAGGGAGAAAATGAGGGGAAGTGAGGGAGAGAATGAGGAGAAGGGAGGAGGGAGAGTTACGGGAAGCGAGAAGGAGAGTGAAGGGGGAAAATGAGGGGAATGTGAGGAGAACTAGGGGAAAGGGGGTGTAGAATGTGAAGAAATGTGTGGGAAGGTTAGGAGAATGCGAGGGAAAAGTGAGGTAAGAGTGAGGTGAATGTGGAGGAAAGTGAGGGGAATAGGAGGGAAAGTGAAATGAGAATGTGGTGATAAGGGATGCAGAATGAGGGGAAAATGAAATGAAAGTGAAATGAGGTGCAAGTAGGAGACGAAAAGTGAAAATGAGCCTGTATGAGAGAGAATAAGGAAATGATGAAGCTGATAGAGAAGGGAAAGTGATGGGAAATTGAAGGGGAAAATGGAAATGATGTGAACGTAGGACGAGAGTACAGGGAAAAAGGTGGAAATGAGCCAAGGTGAAGGATAGTTGTTTATGAGATTGACAGTGAGAAAGTTGGTGATTGTGAGACACTTTGTGATTATGAGAAAGTGGTTTTAGGATCTTAGTGCTTATGAGTGATACTGAGATACTTGGTAATTATGAGAATTTTAAAAGAGACAGTGATTATGAGACATTGATTGTAAGATAGTCATAAGATTGAGCCACCTAGATATATGTGAAACGTAGAGATTATGAAACTTGGTAACTGGTAGAGACCGATGAAAAACATGCATTCTTTGGATAATTCACTCTTAAACGAGACTCAGAGATGTTGAGAGACGAGTGTGGAGATCGAGGTATTTAGAATTTGAAACTTAGATAAAAACAATACTGATCTCTTTTGTATTTCTCTTGCCCTAATGCACGGGGAACGTTAGCGCTGAAAACCCTACGGAAGTTAATAGAGTATGGTAGGTAAACATAAAATGGCAAATGCAGAGTATAATATTTTTTGAGAGTAATGTATTAGTCTGAAGTTAATTACAGATATATAAGAGATTCAGTATATATATAATAATATTCAGTAAAGGAGAGAAAGCGAAGAAATTGCAGAACCATGAGAAATATGCAGAAATTAAGAGATCAGTGAGCAAGTGCAGAAATTATGAGGATGCGATGAAAATTATATAGGAATTAAGAGAAAACCATGAGTAAGCTATCTCCCCCCGAACCCCTCCACCCCCTCCCCAAAAAAAAAGTTCCGACGGAGAAAGAAAAACGATGTGGCATTAAGTGGTGGTCCAGACGAGATGTTTACAGCGCTCCACGCCTGACTCCCACACTCCTATTTTATAAACTTTTAGGATACACTGTTTTCACGCCAGGCCCACCCACCGGAGTTATGAGAAAGGGGTGGGGGAATCAGGAGGAGCCGTGGTGGTCTAGTGGCTATAGTGGCTATCGTGTTTGCCTTGTGTGTGTGTGTGTGTGTGTGTGTGTGTGTGTGTGTGTGTGTGTGTGTGTGTCCACTGAGAGTATATAAACAAGGTGCAGCAGAAACGAAACCTAAACACCCACTAAATACACAGTTAACATATCGGTACACCATACACATTCCACACTATCCTTTCCCCCCACTAGAGAGAGAGAGAGAGAGAGAGAGAGAGAGAGAGAGAGAGTCTGGTTGGGTTTAAAACTTAGATGTGGCGAACAGATATAATTTTTTTTTACAGGGTTACATATAAGCTTTAATAATTCAGTCCGTATATTATTATAAAAAAATCATGTGTTTGGAATTTAAGTATATAAGTAATCGTGCTACAGTGTGGGCAATAAGTTCGTCACATACGAGCTCTTTTGCTTGCCACTTTGATAATAATTCCTTAGAGAGAGAGAGAGAGAGTGTGTCGTGGTATGCAAAAGTTAGCTTATTAATGGCATGTCTGTCACTTTCCTCCCTGACGCTTCACATCAGTGGTCACAGAAACATACCATCTCTCTCTCTCTCTCTCTCTCTCTCTCTCTCACAGTAATTCTTTGTTGCTTCTCCCGTATTCTTTTTGTCCCTCCCCCTCCCCCCCTCTCTCACAGTGCACTCCAGACCCGTCACCCTGACAAACCTAACCTGCCATTTGTTCCCCATTTTCCAACTTTCATGCTTTGCTCTAGATATCGGGGCCTTGAAGGGTGGAGAGAGAGAGAGAGAGAGACGGAAGTTAAGAGGGGGCATTTTATTTGTAGAGATCTTTTTCTTTCTTGCTTTGTTTCTTTTCTTAGGTAAGTAGAAGGGGCTGTCAGGAGGTAGAAAAGAAGGTGTGACAAGATGTAGAGGTGACGCCAAGGATTATGTGTCTGTGAACGGGGGCGTGGAATTGTGCTTTATTATTTACAAGTGACGTCTTGCTTTTATTTACTTTATTAGCTTATTTATTTATTTTATTATTCTTTATTTGCTTTTATTTTCTCCTATTGTTATTATGTTTATTTTTATTTTTATTTTTTTTTAATATCACCAAGCGATTTTATTTCCTCTTTTTGTAGCATCTTTTATTGTACTTTATTCGTTATCAGTGTCTGTCCTGCATCATTTATTCGTTATGAATGTATATCCTGCTTCATTTAATTGTTATCAGTGTCTATCCTGCATCAGTTATTCGTTATCAGTGTCTGTCCTGTATCAAATATTCGTTATCAGTGTATATCCTTCATCATTTATTCGTTATTGTTGTGTATCTGTCCGTGATTATCCAGCATCATTTATTCGTTATCAGTGTCTATCAGTGTCTGTCCTGCATCATTTATTCGTTATCAGTGTCTGTCCTGCATCATTTATTCGTTATCAGTGTCTGTCCTGCATCATTTATTCGTTATCAGTGTCTGTCCTGCATCATTTATTCGTTATCAGTGTCTGTCCTGCATCATTTATTCGTTATCAGTGTCTGTCCTGCATCATTTATTCGTTATCAGTGTCTGTCCTCCATCATTTATTCGTTATCAGTGTCTGTCCTGCATCATTTATTCGTTATCAGTGTCTGTCCTGCATCATTTATTCGATATCAGTGTCTGTCCTGCATCATTTATTCGTTATCAGTGTCTGTCCTGCATCATTTATTCGTTATCAGTGTCTGTCCTGCATCATTTATTCGTTATCAGTGTCTATCCAGCATTTTCGTTTTCAGCATCTGTCCATCATTATCTATTCGTTGTCAGTGTCAGTCCAGCATTATTTTTTTTCGTTGTCATTGTGTTAGTGTTTATCCTGCATCATATATTCGTTTTCCACCCCCACTGCCATACCCACACCCACACCAGCACATTGAGCCGTCCCCACAACACAATATCCCGCCATGTGAGTTTCTAGAGGAGCGCTATGTACGTACCACCCTTGAAAAATGAATAATATTGTGCGGAAAGAGCAAGGGAATAATGAATAACTGGTCGTCGTAGTGAATGGAATTAATTTTCGGTAGGATTGTGTGTGTGTGTGTGTGTGTGTGTGTGTGTGTGTGTGTGTGTTTGTGTGTGTGTTTGTGTGTGTGTGGCTAATGGCAGTACCACCTGAAGATTTTTTCAGCTATTTTATTTACCTCTGTTACTGAGTTATCCGTGACTCTCTCTCTCTCTCTCTCTCTCTCTCTCTCTCTCTCTCTCTCTCTCTCTCTTTAAATATTAAAAATTCTTCTCGTCTGTCTTTTCCAATTTGAGGACAGCTACTCTCCCGAAAGGTCCATCCAGTCCTAATTTCTGTGTGTGTGTGTGTGTGTGTGTGTGTGTGTGTGTGTGTGTGTGTGTGGTATCTTCCGTCTTTTCCGATCCTCCGACAGCGGCTGGTGAAGTATATTTTGGTTGAAGTATTCCTTGACAGTTTTGTGGAAGGGGTGACTGACGCAGATTCTTCTAGTCACTCAGTCGACTTTCTTTTTCCGATTCTGGGGACAATTACAGTGTCTTGGATTTTTTTTTTTTTAACTGTCTTGACGTTTTGGGGAAGATAGACACGATTCAGTTCATGATTGTAATTTTCTTTTTCATATATTTTCTTTCTTTCTTTCTTTTTTTACGAATCTGATGGCAGCTACACCTCCTAAAGGTTTTACGTAATTGACTTTTCTTTACGATTCTCCAGACAGCAAGAATTCGTGATTCGTGAAGGCTATGTATGTGTTTTATTTACTGTCTGAAGATTTTGTGAAAGGTGTTATTGGTTTATATTCTTCTAGCTTCTCGGCTGACTTTCTTTACCATTCTGTTGGCAGGTACTCTTCGTGGATGTGTGTGTGTGTGTGTGTGTGTGTGTGTCTGTGTGTGTGTGTGTTTAAATTCTTCTATAGGTTTTGTGTAAAGTTGTTAAGTTCTTGTTCAGTCAATCTACTTTCATTTACGACCTTGAGGTCTTGTTTATTTTATTTACCGTATTTATTTATTTATTTATTGGAGGGAGAACATACAATAGCGGACTTGAATACAGATCTACCCATGGCGATAAATGATAAAATAGAGACCAGTGACTTCAAAAACCTAGCAATGTGATCTTGAAAATCCATCTTTTGAGGGCAGTATTATGGGTTCACTTCAGGAGTCTATATATCATGATACTTATACATAATATTCTGAGAAGATTTATTTGGCTCGTTGTCGTATCACTGGGTTTCAAAAGTTATCGTTCAGTTTCTCATTATGTATCGTTAAGAAAGTGAATTGATATTGATGTTTGCTGTAATACCGTGTTGGATTTTTGGCAATGTTTGTCTCGATTTTGCTGTACTAAAGCGCGCGCGCACGCACACACACACACACACACACACACACACACACACACACACACACACACACACACACACACACACACACACACACACACACACACACACACACACACACACCTTTCACTCCACTCTCTCTCTCTCTCTCTCTCTCTCTCATTTTAAAGTTGTATCCGATTTGATTTTTGTGTGGGCTCGATCTTCCGTCTTTTGCCATTATTCGACAGCCGTTGCTAAATTAAATTATACATATTTTTTCTCTTAAGTTTTCGTGGAAGGTGTAACTTGACTTCAATATTTCTGTAGTTCTTTCACATTAACCTGGCCTCTATTTTCGTCCTTTTGCAGCGTATTCCACATTGCCCAAAGACAGAAAAAGACAATGCTTCGGCTCTTCGTCGCGTACATAGCACTTCTTCGGGACTAGCATCATAGTCTTGTATTAAAGTCCTGTTTCAACCCAGTATTCGAGGTGGACAGATGGCATTTTGTTTAGGCAAAGTTAGCGGAATAAGAGTAAAGTCACCCTGATTTTTCTTCTTTTTTTCACTTTCTTTTCTCTTTTCATTTTGTTGGCTACTCGACAGACAGGTACGGTACACATTCTGAAGTTAATTTTGTTGAAGTCTTCTCTCAAGGCTTTGTGGAATACCTAACTTAATTTCATCCTGTCACTGTGTTTTTTTAATTTTATTTTTAAGATCTGGCGACGGCTACATATCTTGAAGGTATTTTTGCTTGAATTATCTAGTCTTTGCGGGAGATTTATATGTATATGATTCTGTTCGTCTAGTAATTTGGTCGACTTTCTTTGTATGATTGTGGTGCGAGGTACAGTTGGCAACATATGAACCTGGGACAGCATCAGTATACAGTATAGCAGAGGTGAGGCATTGGGTACACTTAACAACCTAGACATAATAATATTTTTGGGGGAGTGTGACGTAATAAACGGAGGTGTCAAATATTAGTTAAAATGTTCATGTAACTTTGATGCATAAACACTGGAAATTTTAACTAGACCTCCACATTACAGAGACGCTTCATACGCGGCCACATCACCCGAGCTATCTATCTGTCTGTCTATCTATCCATCTATCTATCTATCTATCTTTTCTTTTTTCATTCTAGGTTTTGTGGAAAGTGACTACAATCTACTAGTCACTTGGCAAACTTTCTGATTACGCTTCTCCTGACAGCCACACATACTGATTTTTTTCCTCTAATTCTCAAGCCTTCGTGAAATATGGACCTGACCAAGTTTCTTCTAGTCACTCAGTCCACTTTCTCTGTACGATCCTTGTTTTTCGTGATCGACATTCGTTTTTACAATTCTGCAGACACCTGGAAGCCTTGAAGGTTAGGTATGTTTTTCACTTCGTCTGAGAGAGGTTTTTTGTGCAAGGTGTTTCAGGGTAAATGTCTTCTTGTTTCACGATTGCCTTTGTTTTACCATGCTGTTGACACCTGCATGTTTTAGATCTCCTATTTACCTCTGTTGATTTTCTTTCTTCTCTTTTCTCATCTCTTATCGTTTCTGTCTGTAGGTCTGTCTGTCTGTCTGTCTGTCTGTCTGTCTCTCTCTCTCTCTCTCTCTGATATTTTCTCCCTTAATTCTTCAACAAATTACTCTTGAAATCTTATCCTGTTGATATTTTGATGAAGTTAGTATCAGTTCTCTACATACCATGAATATGTGATGATGATAGTGTTAGGATGATGATGATGATGGTGGTGGTTATGATTAAGACAGTATTTATGATGATGATGATGATGATGCTAGGAAAATAACTCTTCTTGAACTCCATTTATTTTTGACAAGGTTTGATGATGATGATGATGATTGATGATGATGTAAAGTAGACGTAATTTTTCTGCAGAGTTTAAAGAAATAAGTTTTAGTGGAAGGATGAAACAGAAAAAATTACAGTTATGCCTTCGTGGTATTTAAAGGTTAGTAACATCGGTACGAGACGAATGAGGCATAATTAAACACACACACACACACACACACACACACACACACACACACACACACACACACACACACACACACACACACACACACACACACACACACACACACAATCAAATTCGTAGCCTAAAAACATCCCAAGTAAAGGAAAAAAAAAGTTACTGAAATACAAACAACAATTCAGACAGAAAAGAAGATAACGAAAAGATAAATAATAATGATAACCAAGGACAGATTGATAATGATGCGAGAGATGTGAAGAGGAGGGAAGCAGAAGAAGAAAGGACTTGCAAGAGAGTGAATGCATAATGAGAGAGAGGGAGAAAATGGAAGGAGAAGAGAGAAAGAAGATGGTGTTGAAGATGTATGTAACGTGGGTGATTATGAGAGAGAGAGAGAGAGAGAGAGAGAGATGAAAGAAGAGAAAAAATCAAGAGAGAGAGAGAGAGAGATGAAAGAAGAGAAAAGATCAGAAAAAATTAAGCCATCATACAGCATCCCGCCCCAGCCAACCTCACCCCTCTCCAAGCATACCTCAAACCGCAGCATACCTCCGGCCGTATATCCCCAGCATTTTTGGCCCTCGAGTATAACCAGCAGACCTCTATATCACCCCAACTTGTCCCTAAAAATAAAGTATAATGGAGGAAGACTGTCTCTGTAGTTTTGAAAATTTGGGGTTTAATATGTAGAATGGAAAAAGGTTGGGAGTTGGTGCATTGTGGAGAGAGGGACAGAGAGAGAGAGAGAGAGTAGGAGTCAGGTTTCAGAGAGAGGAATCGGTGTTTGAAAGTATTTGTGTGTGTGTGTGTGTGTGTGTGATTGTGTGTGTGTGAGAGAGAGAGAGAGAGAGAGAGAGAGAGAGAGAGAGGTTGAGACGACGAAATTCATAGAAAGAAAAGAGAGTCGCATGCACTCATGTACATATTATAAATAAACACATACTAACACTCTCTCTCTCTCTCTCTCTGACACACACACACACACACACACACACACACACACACACACACACACACACACACAAAACCAATTAAACAAGATAGACTACACATTAGTTTTAACCTTGGTCTGAAAAAAATAGTTTATTTTTAACTTTAAACACCAGATTTACGACCAAGGAATGATTGAAAGTATAGAAGAGGAGAATGAAGAGAAAGGAGAATTGGTATTAAGGATAGAAGAGATAGGTATATTAATGGTTGGTATTCATTATTTTTGCCGTATCTCGTCATTGTGTTCATATTGCTCTTACCTTTTCCTCCTCCTCCTCCTCCTCCTCCTCCTCCTCTTTTATCATCTTATCCTCCCCCATCTCATTCGTCCTGGCTCTCATCCCTCCCTCATTTCACCCCCTTCCCTTTGTCCCCCTCTCTCCTCCCCTCCCTCTCCCCCCTACCCTCATGCCTTTTCTAATGGCAACCCTTCCCCATCCTGTCTCCCCCCCCCCTTCTTATCTCTCTCTCTCTCTCTCTCTCAGTTCCCTAGATTCTCTTCCTCCATTTCTCTATCTCTTTAATTGCTTTTTTCCTCCCTTCCCTCCTTCCTTCTCTCTTGTTCCTTCTTTCCTCCCTCTCTTTCTCTGCTTTGTTCATTTTCTTCCCTCCCTTTCATATTTTTGCATCTTTTTCTCTCCCTTTCTCTCCCTTACTTCCTCCTTCCTTTTTTACTTCTGCATGATCTTCTCCGTATTATTTTTCCTCCCTCCGTTTTTTCTTTCATTCTCTCTCTCTCTTTTCCTTCATTCCTCTTTCCCTGTCTCCTTCACTCTCTTCCTCCTTTCTTCTTTCTCATCCTTTCTTACTTCCTTTTTTCTTTCCTTCATCCCTTCCTTCCCTTCCTCTTTACCATTCCTTCTCTTCTCATGCCCCTTATCTCCCTCTTTCCTATTCTTCCTCCCTAATATTTTCCCTCTCTCTTTCCTCCCTCATCCTTTTCACTCCCATTCTCTGTGCTAGCTACCTCTTTCCCACCATTCCCTCCTTCCTTCCTTCCTCCGTCGCTCCCTCCCTCCTACTCTTTCCCTCTTTCCATCTTACTTCCCTCCTGGCCTTCTCTTCTTTCCTTTTTTTTTTATTTTCCCAAGTTCTTCCCTCCCTCCCTTTCCTCCCTCCCTTCCCCCTCCTTCCTTCCTTCCTTCCCATGTTCCTCCCGCACGTCTATCTCTCTCTCCTTCCTCCTTACCTTCTTTCCTTCATCCCCTCATTCCTGTTTCTCCTTTCATACTTCCTTCTTCCCTCCATCCTTCACTTTCCTCTCCCTTCTAGTTTTCTCTCCTTCCTTTCCTACCTCGATATCCCTTCCTTGACATTTTGCCTGCCTCTCACTTTGTACTCTGCCCCTCTCCCACTCACCTTCTCCCCTCCCCTACCGCTGCTTCTCTCCCTCCCTCCCTCCCTCCCTCCTCTTCCTCTTCCTCTCTTTTTCCTGCCCTCCCCACCCTCTCTTTCCCCAACCCTTCTCTCCTTTTCTCTCGTGTTTTCCCTCCTTATTCAGCCCTTCTCCATCTTTCCTCCTTTGTCCTTCCACTCCTCCCTCCCTCTCTCTCACCATCTAGTGTTCTTCCATGCCCTCCCTCTCTCCTCTCCCTCCATCCGTACCTCTGCTCTCCATCCTCCTTCCCAGCTTCCTCCCTCCTTCCTTCTCCTGACTCGACTTTCTCACCCTTGTTTTCCTCCTCTCCCTCTCCCCTTCCTCCATCCTTCCCCCTGTCTCATCCTCCCCTTTCTTCCATCTCCCCTACCATCTCATCTTAGTCAACAGTCCTACTCTCCTTCTCCTCCCCTCCACTCCCCTCCCCTCCCCTCCCCTCCCCTCCCTCTGTTCTCCTTATTCAACCTCCCTCCCTTCCTCTCCTTAGTCAGCCTACCTCTCTCTCCCCTTTCTCTCTCCTCTCCCCTCCTCAGTTAGCCTCTTTCCCTCACCCCTCCTCAGTTAGCCTCTTTCCCTCACCCCTCCCTCCCTTTCTCCCCTCTCCTCCCCTCCTCTCCCTCTGTTCTCCTTAGTCAACCTCCGTCCCTTTCCTCTCCTTAGTCAGCCTACCTCTCCCCTTTCTCTCTCTCCTCTCCCCTCCTTAGTCAGCCTCCCTTCCTCCCTCCCTCCCTTCCTCCCCTCCCCTCCCCTCCCCTCCCCTCCCCTCCCCTCCTCAGCCCAATATTCATGTGTCTCCGCGGGATCACGATTGTCTCAGATGTCTGTAAACTCGCTCGCCGGGATGCGGGTGGGGGGAGGGGGAGGGGAGGGGAGAGGGACTGGAGAGGGGAGGGGTGGGGGAGGAGGAAGAAGGAATCCAAGGAGGTGAACAAGGGAGGAGAGGGAGAGGAGGAAATAGAAGATAGAAGAGGAGAGGAGAGGAGGAAGAGGAGAGAAGAAAGGAGAGGAGGAAGAGGAGAGAAGAGAGGAGAGGAGGAGGAGGAGGAGGAGGACAGGGCATACTAGGAGGAAGATGAAGAGGAAGTCAGGGAAATCACAGGAGGGACGAGTACACAGGGGTACATGGGAAGTACAGATTACAGGTGTACTATCAATATTAATCTGTAACGAGGTGCGGGTCAGATTAATTAGGGTACTCTTAATACCAGCGTGTGTGAGACAAGGATAGCAGCAGATGAGAGCTCTCCCCCTCCCACCACACCCTCCTGATAAAACCCCCTTGAATAAGTTGACGTACAGTATTTGATTAGTTCTTGCTACCTACAGACGATTTATTCAGCTTGGAGGGGCTTACTTTTGGCGGTATTCTTGTTGGGAAAGGTAGCTCCCTAACACCTTTTCCTAAGCGATTAATTTTGTTCATTACACGTTACTGCCACTTCTCTGTTACATAAATTACCATATTCAGCATAGACAATGTACAGAAGGATATTAACCACCCATTGCCAGAATAAATTGCTAAGGAAGAGATGTCAGGGAGCTTCCTTAACCGACAAGAATAAAAGCTCCTTCTAAGCTGAATAAAATAATCTGGGTATAGAAGGGATAAAAATATAGGACAGGTTATTGGATTGAAAGGATCGGCAGGAAAAAGAAAGAAAAATATCGTGATTGTTGGAAGGAGAAACATGGATTTTGTTTTGTTTTGTACTTGGAGAGACGCAAGAGGAAGGAGAGAGGGAGAAATTAGAGGGAGGAAAGAAAGAGGAGGGAAGGAAAGGAATAACGAGAGAAAGGGATGGGTTGGAAGGAGGGAGGCAGGGTGCGAGGGAGGGAGAGAGGGGCAAAGTAGAGAGGGAGGAAAGGGAGGGAGGAGGGAAGGAGAGGAACAAGGAGAGAAAGGGAGGGAGGAGGGAAGGAGAGGAACAAGGAGAGAAAGGGGTTGGAGGGAGGGAGGAAGGCAGGGTTTGAGGGAGGGAGATAGAGACGAAGTAGAAAGAGAGGGAGGAGGGAAGGAGAGGAACAAGGAGAGAAGGGTGGGAGGGAGGGAGGGAGGGAGAGACGAAGTAGAGAAGTTAAGGAGCCAGTGTGTAGGGGGTATGTGGGTGTGGGTGAGGGTGGGGGTGGGTGGGGGGGGAAGTAGGAAAGTACCTTAGTAGAACGAAAGTGATGCTAGATAAGAGAATGGGATGAAAAAGATTAAGGAAATTTGGAAAAGAGTAAACGATAATAAGATAGGAAGATTAAAAAAAAAAAGGAATAGGAGGGGCGATTAAAAGTCGAAAAAGAAAGAAAAGGAAACAGGAAAATGGGAAAAGAAAGAAAAGGAAAAGAGGAGAAAAGAATAGACGAGCAAGAAAATATTAGAAAGGAAAGGAAAGAAAAAAAAAAGGAGAAAATAGACGATATGAAACTGGTAAAGAAAAAGGATAAAAAAAGACAGTAAGAAGATTGGAAAAGGAAGAAAAGGATAGGAACAGAAGAAACGGGATGATATTGGTGGATGAAGAAGGGAAGGGAAAGGCGTAGATGAAGAAGACGGAATAAGGAGAGAGAGAAAAAGAGGTGAAGAGAGGAGGGAGAGAAGATGAAAATAGAAAGAGAACAAGACGAAGAGGTTGGGGAAGAGGAGAAAGAAAAAGAAAGGCGAGAACGAAGAAAGCAGAGGCGAAAGAGGAAGGAAAAAGGCAGACGGATCAAGACAGAATGGAAGATAACAGTAATGATAATAATAATAATAATAATATGGTGGTAGTAATAGTAGTATTAGTATTAGTAGTAGACTACTAATAATTCGGTGAAGATGGTGGTGGTGGTCGTAGTTGGAGTAATGATAGTAGTAGTAGTAGCAGTAGTAGTAGATTAATAATAGATTAATGATAATAATAGTATGGTGGTGGTGGTAGTAGTAGTAGTAGTAGTAGTAATAGTCGTAATTGAGATAATAATAATAATGTTAATAATGATGATGATGATGAAGGTGATGATGATAATAGTAATAATAATATTGATGATAATAATTATAATGATGATGATGACGATGATGATGGTGGTGGTGGTGATAGGAGAAAATTAAATATAGGATATAGAAGTAGATTTTGAAGATGGAGGAGACAGAAAACAAGAAATGGGTAAAGGAGAAAAGATTAAAAAATACTACAGAAAATGTACAGAATATTAGGAGAGAATAATCAGGATAATAAAGGTACATAATCGGAAAAACGGTGTGTCGGGAGAGAATTACGAGGACAGAGATTATATGAAACACACACACACACACACACACACACACACACACACACACACACACACACACACACACACACACACACACACACACACACACACACAGACGGGGAGGAGCCACAACGCGACCCGGAACTGAGGAAATGGAAAGACAAACTTGGTGAAGGGAGAGAGAAAAAGAGAGCAGCATCCGAGAGAGAGAAAGAGAGAGAGAGAGAGAGGAAGCCATAACTCAGGAGGTGGAGGAACTGGACAAGACAGGAGAGAAGGAGGGAGGGAAGGAAGGAGGAAGTGGAGAGAGAACAGAGAGAACAAGGGAATAAGATGACAGAGGCAAAAAATAACGATGTAAATGAGGAAAAGTGGATGATGAAGGGGAAGAGGAAGGAGAGAGAGGGATAATGAGGTGTGAGAACCAAGAAGAAGTCGATAAAGAAGAGGAAAAAGAGGTCGATAAAGAAGAAGAAATTGAAGAAAGAGGAGAAGAAGAAGAAGAAAAGAAGATGATGAAGAAGAAGAAGAATTTGAAAGGGAAGAAGAAAAGAAAAAGAAAAGAAAGAAAAAAAGGGGAAGAAGAAGAAGAAATAGAAAAAGAAGACAGGACGTAAAAACAAATTGAAGAAAGAACTGGAGAAGAAGAAGAAGAAAGAAAAAATAACGAGAATGGAATGTAAAGAGGAAAATCATGTAGAAAAAAGAAGAGGAAGAAGAATATTCAGGAATAAGAAAATTAAAAAAAAGAGAGGTGAGCATAGTGGAAGATAAAAAAAATAACGTGGAAGAGAGGAAAAGTGAATGGAAGAGAGAATATGAAGAGAATGGAGATAGGAAAATAATAAAAGTGAAGAAGCAAAAAAAAAAAAAAGTAATGAAGTGTACTAGAAAATCAGAAGAAGAATAAAGGGAAGGAAGATGTGAAATTATTGGATGTCTTAAATATTGATGATAATTAATGGGAAATCAGAAGTCGAACAGTGTAAGAAAACACAAGGAAAACTAAGAAATTGTTAAAGAGGAAGGAAAAACTAAAGTGGATAGTTAAGCAGAAAATAATAGGGAAATATACTAAGGAAGGAAAAATAAAGAACAAGAAGTAGGAAAAAACGGGGAAAGTGTAAAATAAGAAGGTAAGAGAGATTGAGAATGAAAGGGACATGAAAGAGAGAGAGATAAAAAATAAATAAAATACAACATAGGAGGAGAGAGGAATGATAGGGAAGAGGGAAAAAAGAAAAATAGGCTAATAGGTAGATTCAGAAGGAAAAGGAAAGTGTAAGGCAAGGGGTTGAGATCTGAAAAAATAAAGAGCAGAATGGAAGAGCAAAAGAAGAGGAAAAAATAGTATGAAGAGGAAAGAATAATGTAAGAGAGAGAGAGAGAGGGAGAGGAGAAATGAAAGGTGAAATGTAGGAAGTACAGGAGAAAGGGAAATAAATATGATAAAGGAAGAATGAAAAGGTAAAATTAGAGCAGAAACCATTAAAGAGGTAGACAAGAAGAACAAATAAGATAATAAAGAAGGGAAGAGAGAGAGCAGAAGGCGAAAACGCAGAATAGTTCCAAGCAGACTAAAAAAAAAAAATAATAATAATAATAAAAAGGGCGAAACTTGAGTCATAGAACCGTGAAGGAAACATAAATTAGGAAGACAGGGAGGAAGGGAGCGAGAAGGGGGAGAGAAATGGGAGAGGAGTGAATAAATATGGGGAGAGAAACTGGAAGGGACAAAACTAGGAATAGGGGAGAAGTAAGAAAAAAACATCAGTAGACATAATTAAAAAAATGGATGTGAGATAAGAGAGAGAGAGAGAGAGAGAGAGAGAGAGAGAGAGAGAGAGAGAGAGCAGGAAAAACAAACATTAGTAGACGTCAGAGGAAAAATAGATGTGGGATGAGAGAGAGAGAGAGAGAGAGAGAAAGAGAATGAATATCGGAAACCGAGAAATGAAAAAGAAACCACACACAAAAAAAAGGTAAACAAAAGAAATTATACCTTGGAAGCTGGTCGGCTGCTGAGTGATAGTGATAAAAAGGAGAGAGAGAGAGAGAGAGAGAGAGAGAGAGCATGACAAAAAAAACAA
>NC_137017.1:5182809-5195309 GCF_032717465.1 Coenobita brevimanus | reverse complement strand
AGAGTTATTAAGTTGGGTGATGGTTTTGATAGTGATAGTAATAGTCATCGGAATTATAAGGATGATGCCGATGATGGTTTATTATTATTATTATTATTATTATTATCAGTATTATTATTATGAAAAGATGATGTTTTCAGTAAATCTTTAATTCCTCTTGTCTGTGTCATCAGAATTGCTGTCTATATGCTCATAATATCAATATATTCAAATCATAAACAGCTGAAAATAAATAAGTTACAAAATCAAATCAAATATATATCATTATCTACATATATTTTTAGCCCTGATAAGACAAATACAAAACAGCCCTGGAACATTTCAGTGCATTTCATTTTATTGTTCTTATGTATTTCTGTATTTTTTTAATCTCTTCACCAGCGATGTGTATATTACAGGTAAGGGTAGACGTATAATGACTGATGTTTACGATTATGCATAAAGTATAAACATCTTCTCGCAGTTTTTACCTCGTGAGTGTTTAAATGTTGTCTAATTGGTTGAAAATTGGGGGATATTTAAGGGATTGATGTCACGGAAAATGTTATAAAGTTAGTTAATATTTAGGTGTCCATTTCTATAGTAATTGGTGTTTTAATTGGAGTAATGATTTGAAAGGTAGGATAATTGGTGTGAGGTAAATTGCAAGGAAATTAAATTGGTCTGTTAATATCGCGATTGTTAAAGCTTTATATTTTAATTCTTTTAGCTAAATTTTGACTGGGAATAAGTACCAGTGTGATATTAGATTTATTATTACAAGGTTAATTGCTAGATTTATTATTACAAGGTTAATTGCCGTACAGGTGTTGTTAGCGTATTCATTCTTTTCATTATTATTATTATTATTATTATTATTATTTCGTACTTGTTTGCTTATTTTTATTTATTATTCTAAGAATAAGATGCGACTTTTGAGCGTTAGGATCTTTTCGACAAATTTAAGTACTTAATGTAAATATTTAATTGGTGTTGTCATGACCCTGAAGCTCTCTAATTACTTCAGTTGTCAGATAATTATTAGGACTAGTATGTGCGTTAATTAGGAAAAGATTTTAATTATTCCCTTGGTATTGTATGACTTTTTTTATTTAGTTATGTTGATGGAGAATTATTGAAAGTTTCTGTGTTCGTAAATTGATACCGCCTTCATATTGCTTACCTAGTTTCTAATGGGTGATCTTCACTAATTGGTTTTTAAATGGGGGTATTATTGGGAACGTACCTGTGTTATGCTCTAATTGCTATGAACGTACCTGTGTTATGCTCTAATTGCTGTGAACGTACCTGTGTTATGCTCTAATTTTTGTGAACGTACCTGTGTTATGTCCTAATTGCCGTGAACGTACCTGTGTTATGCTCTAATTGCTGTGAACGTACCTGTGTTATGCTCTAATTGCTGTGAACGTACAGTACCTGTGTTATGCTCTAATTGCTGTGAACGTACCTGTGTTATGTTCTAATTGCTGTGAACGTACCTGTGTTATGCTCTAATTGCTTTGAACGTACCTGTGTTATGTTCTAAGGTTAATTACTCGTAGTACACGTGTGATTATATTAATTATTGTTACCTGGGTCTTAATTGGGGTTTGACTGGGAATGTGTACAGGTGTGGTGGTCTTAGGCGGCTTCCTAAAAAATTAATTGCTTTTCCTGTGATGTAATGACCTTCAAGCTTCGTACTTCACACTTCACACTCAATTTAAGCTTAATTAACACACTTCACACGACTTAAGCTTAATTAACACACTTCACACTCTTTTTAAGCTTAATTAACACTTCACACTCATATTAAGCTTGATTAACACTTCACTCATTTCACGCTTAATTAACACATCATCCTTATTTCAAGCTTAATTAACACCACACTCATTCCAAGCTTAATGAACACACTCATTTTAAGCTTAATTAACACCACACTCATTTCAGGCTTAATTAACACTTCACCCTCATTTCAAGCTTAATTAACACATCACACTGTACGCTTAATTAACACACTCCACAATCAGTTTAAGCGTAACACACTTCACATTCGATTTAAGCTTAATTAACACACTCCACACTCAGTTTAATCTTAACACATCACACTCATTTCAAGCTTAACACTTCACATTCGATTTAAGCTTAATTAACACACTCCACACTCATTTCAAGCTTAATTAACACTTCGCACTCATTTCAAGCTTAACTGACACATCACACTCGTTCTAAGCTTAATTAAAACACTCCATACTCAGTTTAAGCTTAACACACTTCACACTCGATTTAAGCTTAACACACTTTACACCCGATTTAAGCTTAACACACATCACACTCATATAAGCTTAATTAACACCCATCACACTCGTTTCAAGCTTAATTAACCTGTTAGTAATGATATAATACACATCCTTCACACTTACACACACTTCAAGCATACTTAATATACTACTTTTTGTATAACGTCCACACTTCACACCCAATTTGCACTTATAACAATTAATTACAGTACTGTTATTATGTTCTGATCTTTCGTTAATTATTCCTTTAATTGGGGCCTTAATAGGAGAGGCGAGAGAAAAATTGTTATTGACGTTGTGTCCTGCTTTAGATGGGACGGCGATTAAGGAGGAAGATGATTGGTGTGTGTGTGTGTGTGTGTGTGTGTGTGTGTGTGTGTGTGTGTGTGTGTGTGCGTGCGTGCGTGTGTGTGTGTGTGTGTGTGTGTGTGTGTGTGTGTGTGTGTGTGTGTGTGTGTGTGTGTGTGTGAGCGCGCGCGCTCTCCTTATAATTCAGATTTCAAGTTGACAGGAAGTAAAATCAGTGCATATGTTGTTGTATTCTTTAATGGTTATTCGTAAATATAAAACGTGCCCTAATTATAAAGGGAAAATTACTTAGATAATAAGTAGGAATAGATGTAGATGAGGAAATACCAGTAGCTAATTAGAAAGGTGGAGATAGGTAGAAGACTTAGGTGAAAGACTTGGTAAGGGAAAGACAGGGTAGGTGAAAGACTTGGTAGGTGAAAGACTTGGTAGGGGAAAGACAGGGTAGGTGAAAGACTTGGTAGGTGAAAGACTTGGTAGGGGAAAGACAGGGTAGGTGAAAGACTTGGTAGGGGAAAGACAGGGTAGGTGAAAGACTTGGTAGGTGAAAGACTTGGTAGGTGAAAGACAGGGTAGATGAAAGACTTGGTAGGTGAAAGGCAGGGTAGGGGAAAGGCAGGGTAGGTGAAAGACTTGGTAGGTGAAAGACTTGGTAGGGGAAAGACAGGGTAGGTGAAAGACTTGGTAGGTGAAAGACATGGTAGGGGAAAGACTTTGTAGGTGAAAGACATGGTAAGGGGAAAGACTTAGTAGGTGAAAGACTTAGGTGAAACAGTCCCCTTACTTAATCTTTTTTAAAATGCCATAAAGAAAAAAAAATTAATAGAAGAGGAAGTGGTGTCAGGGAAGCTCCTAAGCCCACGTGTGTTGGGGTTTTAGCCATTAGCAAGCCTGGGTGCATCAGGTGAGATTGCAGGGTGAATGAGGGGTAATTAGCACCTGGTTTTAATTAGCAAATGCTTAATGGGTGTCCGGAGGGCTGTTTGCTTATTTATTGATGCCATTATTTTCATTATTTTTATTTTTATTTTTTTTTGGTTGCTGTATTTTTAATTGTAACAAAAGATACTGTGAAGTGATTATGAGCACGTACTGAAAGGTTGGAGAGAGAGAGAGAGAGAGAGAGAGAGAGAGAGAGAGAGAGAGAGAGACGTCACCATCCCTATGTTGACCCTGGAAACCTAACCCTCCATCAAGCTTATTTATCCTCCTGACCCTTGTCCCCCTCACCCCATCACCCTCACCCTCTCACCCCTCACCTTCACCCTCTCACCCCTCACCTTCACCCTCTCACCTCTCACCTTCAGCCCATCACCCTCACCCTCTCACCCCTCACCTTCACCCTCTCACCCCTCACCCTCATCCCCTCACCCCTCATCCTCCAACCCTCATCCTCCACCCCTCATCACCTCTCATCCCTCACCACTGCTTCCATTTTCACCTCTCACTTCTCACATCTACCTCTTTCTATTCTGTCTCCTCTCCCTCTCCTTCCACCCCTCCTCCCTCTTCACCTCTTTTCTCATCCCTCCCTTTAATTCCTCCCCCACCTTTCACCCTTCACTCACCCTCATCCTTCCTCTCTCTCTTCACCCTCTTACGCCTCATCTCACTCATCCCACCTTCCTCATTATCCACTCACCCTCGCCCACACCTCCATATTCATCACCCTCACCCCTCCCTCCTTACCCCTCCCTTACCTCTCCCTCACGTTTCTCCCCTCTCTTAACATTGCCCTTTGCGATTTTTCCCCCTCACTCCTCCCCTTTCCTCCACAACTTCCCTCCCCACTCTCCCCTCCCCATAGTAATATGTCCACCTCCTCACCCCTCCATACTTCACTCTTTCTCTTCCCTCTCTCTCCCTTTTCTTTCCTTTCCCTTCCCTCTTCTTTCCATTTCTCTCCTCTCTCTTCTCTCTCCTTTTCCATCTCTTTTTCCTTCTCCTTGCCTCATTCACTGCTTTGTACCTCTGTTTTTACCCAGCCACCTTTTCCTTCCTCTTCCGTCTCTCTCTTTTCCCTCGTCCCTCCCTTCTGACCACATCTTCTCGCTCCTTTTCCTCACTTCTCTCACTTTCCTCTTTTTCAAATTTCTCTGTTTCACACTTTTTTTTTTTACTCCCATCCTAATTCCTTGCCTTTCCCTTACTGCTTTTTCTTTTACTCTTGTTTTTCTTTTTTTTTTTCTCCCTTAACCCTCTCTTCTCATTCTTCCCTTCTTTATCCTGTATTTCTGCATTCGCCTGTCTTTATTTGCTCTTTATCCATGCATCTCCGTCTTCTCCTCTTTCTTCTCTCCCCCATTTGCTTTCTGCTCTCTTCTGTCTGTACTCCGCCACTGACCTCCTTCGTCTCTCCGCAGCACCATCATTTCTCCTCTCCTCTCCCATTTCGTCTTCTCTGCCCAACACTTCTCCCTTCTTTCTCTTTTCTACCTCACCCTTTCCTCGTCTCTCCTCACGTCTCTCCTCATTTCCTCCTGTCTCTGTCTACCGTTCCATTGCATTCTCTCCATCACATGCCCCTCCCTCCAGTCTTCCATGTCTTCACCCTTTCTTGTCTTTCTCACTCCTCACTTCCATGTTTGGGTTAGGGGGAGGATAGAACAGATATAAGGGCACAGGCTGTGGTAGTAGTTGTAGTAGACAGTGGTAGTAGTGGTAGTAGACAGTAGTAGTAGTTGTAATGGACAGTGGTATGGTGAAGGAAGTTTGGACAGACTGGGCATAGACGGTGAGACAGAAGATAGTGATTGTAGACAGTGGTATAGTGTAGTTTGGGTAGACAGTGAAACAGAGCATCGTAGTACATGGTGTGGTGTAGGTTTGGTTATTGAATTGTTGTGCACAGACTTGATGTAGTGAGAGTTGACCCTATGAGCTCATTGGCGTTCAGTGGGACTCGAACCCATGTCAGAGTGTCCTAACATAAGGCTAGTACCAGACCGACCGAGTTACCTAGACGCCCTCTTTTCCTCTTCCTCTCCCCTTCTACCACTTTTTGCCTCCCTCCCTCCGATTTTCTCCTCCCTCATCCTTCCTTCTCTTTCCCTTATGCTTCTTTCCTTGCTCTACTTTTTCCTCTCCTTTCCCCTCTCCTCACTCTCCTCTCTCACTCCCATCACTCTTTGCTGTCTCATATCTCACCCACTCCTTCCTCTTCTCTACCTCTACCCTTCTCTTCTTGCTCTCCCCCTTCTCCTTATGTTCTCCCCTCCCTTTTCCTCCAGCTCCTCCTTCACCCCTCCCTCCCTCCCTCCTCCCTCACCCTCTCTGCAGCTCCTCCCTGCACCACTTTTTCCCTCTCCGGCTTCCTCTCTGCTCTCCCTGTCTCACTGTCTCCCTTCTGTATTGCCCTACTTTGCATGCATTCTCTCTCTCTCTCTCTCTCTCTCTCTCTCTATCTATCTATCTATCTATCTCTATCTCTCTCCATGTGTGTGTGTGTGTGTGTGTGTGTGTGTGTGTGTGTGTGTGTGTGTGTGTGTGTGTGTGTAAACAACATTAGGAAGCATTTACAGTATATTTCCACCTGACAAAATACCTGTCCAGTTTTACCTTTTGTTACCTGAGTATCTGTTTATATACTTTTCATGCATTTTCTTTTTTCAATCCTAGCAAAGTATTATCCTCAGATATACATATACTTTTTTTTTCATATTGCTAAGATGCAAAATTGGGAAAAAAGAAATAGTTGTATAAAGTATAGATTAAGATTAAGGAAAATATTAATATCTAACTCCTGGTATCGTCTTAAAAATTTTCTTAAAGATGTACAGTATATATCCCGTCTTGTTTGGTGAGTAGTTTTCCTTTCCTCCTCCTCCTCCTCCTTCTCCTTCTTCTTCTTCTTCTTCTTCTTCTTCTTGCCTGCAGTGAGTTAGTTGGAAGGTGGAGGGGTGGGTTGGAGGGGGACAGGAAGAAGTGGGCGGAAAGAGGCAAGTCAGTGTCTGCTTTCCTCTGCCGTCCTTAGTTAGCTTACAGGCAATTGTAGGGCCGGATCACCTCGTTGTGTGTGTGTGTGTGTGTGTGTGTGTGTGTGTGTGTAAGCTTTGTGTGGTCTGTGTTTGTATATTATGAGTGTAAAGTATGTGTGGTGTGTATATATGTGTAAGGATCGTAAGATGTGTGTGGCCTGTGTTTGTGTAGGGAGTGTATAATGTGTGGGTTGTGTATCAGGGAAAGAAAGTCGAAGTTTGTATGGTTTGTGTTTCAGTGTAAGAACTGTTTGGTGTGTTCTCTGTAAATTAGTGTATATGATGTTAAGACGTGTGTGGTCTGTGTAGTTTATTTTCTATTTTCAAGGTGAATAAACAATAAGGCATACGTGTTAGTTATAGCGTATTGAAGATGTGTATAGAGTATTGAAGATCTGCATAGCCTGTCTGAAATATATAGTGTATGGGTGGTAGGTGGTGGCGACCATCATCCACTCACTTGATGTGGTGCTGCCTACTTCTTCCTTAGCCTTTATCATTCTTTTTCTGTGCCTGTCCTCCTCTCTTCCTATTTCTCTCATCTTTCCTGTCACTTCTTATTGTTTTTCTGTCCTTTACAGGTGGGTTTACATTGAGTGACAAGCCTAATGGTTTCCTGTAAGCCAAGAAACCATTTACAACACTGGGTGGTAACCTTATAACCAAACCATACGTGCTCCCTACGTGTCAACAAGTGGGTTGGTGGAGGGTTAGTGCCCCTCCCCGTAAAACAGACAACTCGAAGTCAAATGGCCACCCCTTACGGGATTATGGCGTCTGGCAATAGATAGATAGATGTTTCACGCACTTTGTCTGTTTATAAGCTCAAGGTCTGTGTGTTCCCTGTATCCATTTATATCACGGCGTCTCTTCTCCTTCCCCACCCTGACTCACTCCCACACAACCGAGTCCGATTATTATTCTATGTCAGTTTTTCCCTGGTCTTGGCGAGGGTGTGCTGTTGCTACCATGATTCCCGGACCTTGCCTTCCCCCACTGCGTGATTGATTTATGCAGCGCCCACGACGAGATGATGACAGCGGGAGATGATGATGATAGGGTGAGGAGGAGACGACGAATGGGTGTAAACAGTGCATGAAAGTATTAAGGGGGATCAAAAAGGGAGGGGGCAGTAGATGCAATGTGAAATAATTTAAGAAGGGTGATGGGGTAGGAAACTAGAAAATAATGTAAGGGAAATGGCGAGTTGAAGTAATAGGAAAAGAGGGATGGGGATGTGGAACAGGGAGTAAGGGAAATGGAGGGATGGGGCAGGAAAATGGAAAAAAGGGGGGGACAAAAAGGGGAACAACCACATTAGTCCGCAGGGGTCGTGTTTCTTTGTTTTACTCACTGTTGATCTGATCCCTCTAGTCCATTCCAACCCCTCTCTCCCCTACTTCCCCCTTCCCTCCCCTTCCCCCTTCTTCCCCCTTCCCCTTTCCCCTCATCCTCCCCTCCCCATCCCCGCATCCAGCACTGTCTCTTTCATCTTTCACCCATACCTCCAACTACTCCCTCCTCTCTCTTCATCCCCTCCCACTCTTCTTAATTCCTCTTTCATCCCATCCTCCTCCTTCTCCCCATCTTTATCTCTATCCCCCCCTTTTTCTTCAACCCCCTTTCCCAACCCATCCCCTCTCTCTCCCCCTCCCTCACACCCACTGCTTTCCGTCTCACCCCTCTCATCGCCATCTGCTCCCCATTTCTCTGTCTCTTCCCTCCTCCTACCGTTTTGTTTCTCTCCATGCCTCCACTTACCCCACCTCCGCCTTTATCTGCACCTGCCCCTCATTCACCTCTTTCATCCCCCCCCCTTCATCTACCTTCTTCCCTTTCTCTGTACCCCTCCTCTCCACCTAGCTCCTTCCGTTTCACCACCTTCTCTCCACCTCCCCATCTGTCCCCTCCATCACCGCACCCCCCCACTTACCCCTCCACTCTCTCTTTCCTCCCTCCCTCCACTTGTATGCATTTTTCTCCCTTCACCCCATCCTTCTGTCCCTTTGCACATCCCTCCATTCAACCATCTTTTTCTGCACCCTTTTTCTTCCCCTTACGCCTTGTCCCTCCCACCCCATTACTCGTATTTCTTCAGTTTCCCTATTTTCTTTTTCCTCTCTTTCCATTCTTACCTGCCCTTTCTCCCCTTTCTTCTCTTCCAATATGGCTCTACTCTTTTTTTCTTCCTCCCTCTCTTTCTTCCACTTCCTGTCGCGCCTACGTCTTCTCCCTCTCCTATCCTTTGTCCCTACCCTTTCCCTCTCTTCCTTCCTTTCCCCTCCTCACACTACCTTCTCTCTGTCCACCTCATTCCTCTTCTACCCTTTGCTTTCTCTCCATTCCTCTCCCCTTTCTCTACATTCTCTCCTTTCTCCACCCCTTTTACCAGCTCCACGTTACTTCCAACCTCATTCCATTTATTCATTCATTCATTTTCTTCTTCATTCAGTGATTCATACATTCAGTCATTAATTCATTCTTTCAGTCGTCGTTCATTCATGTACTTAGTTTATCTAATCAACCAGTTAGTTAGTCAGTTGGTCATTCATTCGTTCAAGCATTAATTCCATTCATTCATTCATTCAGTCATTCATTGAGCCTGTCAGTCAACCAGACAGTCAGGCAGTCCAATTCATTCGTTCATAATTCATGTTCATTCATCCCTCCACTCCTTCCCCTCTCATCCTTTTCCCTCTCCATTCCACCCTTCTTCACCTCCATCCCTCCTCCCTCCCCCTCTCCATCCCCTCCTTCAGGAACCCAACACCAGAGAGTGTATGTGGGGACCCTCCATCATAACAGTGACGCTTCCACCTCCCTCTCTATTCCCTCCCTTTGCTCCTCTTCCCCTTTCCTCTCCTATCCTCTCCCCCTCTGCCCCCTCCTTTATACACTCCCCTACCCTCTTCTATCCCCTCTCCACTTGCAGCACAAGAAAGTATATGTGAGAGCCCCTCCATCACAAGTTGCACCCCCCTCCCCCCGCCCGTCCCTTCTCTATCTACACCCATCTCTCCTCTCCCTTTACCTCTTCCCCGCTCTTCCCCCCTTTGCCCCCTCCCCATCACCATTATGTGGGGGCTTTCCATCCTAATACTGACCCTCCCATCCCCTTTCTACCCCTTTTGTTCCTTCCTTCCGCTGTCTGCCCACTCCTTGTCCTCCTTCCTTTCTCTCTCAACCCCCTTCTTTTTCACCTTCCTTTCTTCCCCTCTCTACTCCCTCCTTTTCCTCCTTCCTTCCCCTCTCTACTCCTTCCTTTTTCACCTTCCATCCCCCCTCTGCTCACTCCTTTTCCTCCTTCCTTCCCAATCTCCTGCTTAATCTTTCCTTCATTACCTTTCATGATAATACTGTTTCCTCATTTCATTCTTTCTTCCCTTTGCTTCATGTTATTTTCCTTCCATTTTGTCCTGTTCTATTCCCCTTCTTCTGCTTTTCTTTTCCTTTTTCTTTCTCTTTCTCTTTTCCTTTCCTTCCCTTGTTTTTTTTTCTCCTCTCCTCTTCTCTTCTCTCCTCCTATTCTTTTGATCTCCAATCCCCCTTCCCTTCCCTGCTTTTCTCTTCCATGTCACCTCTTCCTTCTCTTCACTTACCTTGAACCAGTCTGAAGCGCGCACACACACACACACACACACACACACACACACACACACACACACACACACACACACACACACACACACACACACACACACACACACACACACACACACACACACACACACACTAAAAATAAATAAATAAACAGAACCCACAACTACACAGGTGTCCCTCAATGCTTCGTCTTTCGCTCTACATAAAGGATCCCAATAACTTTCGTCCGTTTGCAAAAGTGTGTGTGTGTGTGTGTGTGTGTGTGTGTGTGTGTGTGTGTGTGTGTGTGTGTGTGTGTTTTATGAATTAGGTCTCGAAAGGTGAGAAATCGAGAGTGTTAGAATATTCAGTCTAGCCAGCCGCTTGCAGTGAAAAAAAGGTAGTGGTTATTGAGTCGCCCTTCAAGACTACGGGATCAGATGGTATTTATTTGGCAATTGTGGAGGGCGGCAGGGTAGGCACGGCGGGTGGCAGGGTTAGGGGTGGCAGGATGGGGGGTAGCAGGGTGGGTAGGGAACACAAGCACAGGGAACAGAGAGAGGCGCCACACACACACACACACACACACACACACACACACACACAGAGCCGAGGGGTTTGTTGAGGTTGAAGGGAGAGTTTATTTTGATGGGGTAGATAGTGCTTGGGTGGGGGGAAATTTGGATTATAACGAGCATACAGTATATCATGTAATCTATCCCAGTGAACACTTCCAGTTGGTACTCAACACAGCATATCTCCCTAGCGAAGACGAACCTCCCTATTATTGTTATTAATTTTTTAGTTGTATAGCGAATGACAAAAATAAAATACTGGAATGGGACGATACTAAGAAAGAGATGAGGTTTTACTTTGTTTATTGTTTTAATGTCACAGGAGTATATTCTGACCATTACCATTTTCGTTAATGCCTTAATGACTCCTTCAGCTGGCTTAATGGTTACCCCCTTAGCCTTTTTATTATTATTATTATTTTTCTTTTTACTCACCCTCTGATGTGGCGTCGGCGAGTCGTACGGCACAGGCGAGGGTGAGCAAGGTGAGCCAGGTGAGCCACAGGTAGGGCAGCGTGAGGCCAGCCAGGCTCTTCTCACCCGACTTGACCCCCATCTTCACGCCCCTATTGCACCCCATCCTCACCTCAATCCCCCGTCTGGAGAGTGACCTGGTGCCCGTTTCCGAGACCCTGTGGGGCTGTAGGGGCTTTTGGTGTCCCGTGTGTAGTCCCATCTTGTCGTGTGTGGCCGTGGAAGAAGCGCCCTTGGAAATATCTCTCTCTCTCATAGTATCTTTTTCTCTCATAGTATCTTTTTCCGTGGCCCCGAGGAGGAATTTTTCAGTATCTTTTTCGGATTTTTTCAGTATCTTTTTCCTTCATAATATATTTTCCTTGGCCAAAATAGGACCACGATTTTTCTTTATTTTCGTATTTTACCGTACATCCATCCGACTTTGATTCTTCTTTTTATTTTCTTACCGTACAACCATCCGGCACTCGTTTTCGTTTCCCCTTTTTTCTATTTAGGGGGTACTTCACTAGATCACACAGATGGATGCTGCCACGATCATGCTGTTTTCCTCATATCGTGCTCTCGTGTTCTCTCACAAAACCACTAACGCGTGCTCAGAGGGGTCTCTTAGCGGGAATATCGCAGGGTATCGTATATCGGAACTATGGGGGGTAGTGCTATCCTTGTCTTATTCGTTTATAATTTATCTTGCTATCGTGAAATTATCAACCCCTTATGCCGAACTGACCTGCTGCAGTTACCTTTTCCTACTGCTTTTTCCTTTTCTTTTCTTTTTTTATATTTAAAGCACTGCACAATAGTTATTATTTTTGAGACAGTAATATTGGGAATAGAGTATTATGTCAGTATTTTATCACTATTCGTCGTCTTTATCAGTTTCGAGAGAATTTTATTGGCTTTACTACTGTGCTGTCTTTATTTTTCAGATGCATTGATTTTTTGTGTTATCAGAATTATAAGTAAGTTATAAATATTCCTTCAGTTCTTTTAGTTTATCAGTATTATCCACTCTTCAGATTATCAGGTAAAGAAAACGGGGGACACTCTACAGGGGGCACTGCTTTAGAATTTACCGGAGAGAATAAGTTAATCTCAGAATAATACCACGTTACTAGGAGTGTTGGAGGTACTGGTGAAGACGTGTCTCTTACCAGTTACCGGCAGGACTGGTTTACTGGTACTGGAACTGGGGTGAGGGTAGGCAGGTCTTGTGGGGCTGGTTGTTGCCCCTCACTCCACCTGTAGGAAGAGAGAGAGAGAGAATTGGTTATTGAAAATTAATTGAGAGAGAGAGAGAGAGAGAG
>NC_137017.1:5132809-5177809 GCF_032717465.1 Coenobita brevimanus | reverse complement strand
AAACATGAGAGAAATAGGGGGGAGACGATGCAAGCTAGAGAGAGAGAGAGGAGGGGGGGGGTGTTATCATTAAGAGGGTGAAGGTGCCTCCATTGTGTTAACATGTCACCTGCCTTTGTTCTCCTACCTGGTTTACCCAAAGGCAGAGGGGATGCTTATTTTCTCTCTCTCTCTCTCTCTCTCTCTCTCTCTCTCTCTCTCTCTCGAAAGTATTTATGATTAGGAAATATCATGTTATTATTTATTCCGAATCATCAGTTAGGAATAAGTGTGGTCTGTTTTTCTCTATATAATGCTTTCTTTTCCTTCAGTTTCATCTTTTCATCCTTACACCGGTCCCTTCTCCCTCCATTCCATCCTCCCCTCCTTTTTCTCTCTCACTCCTCTTCCCTCCTGCTATCTCTCGCCCTCCTCCTCCCCTTTCTTTCTGTCGCCCACTTCCTCCCTCCCTCCCCCCCACCTATCTCCTTCCTCCTCCCCTCCCCCTCCCTCCCTCCTTCTCATATTTCTTCCACCTATTACCCTCAATCCTTCCCTTTCCACCCTCTTCTGCTTGTCCCCCCTCTTCCACCCTCTCCCTATCCCCTACCTTCCCTTTTCCCCCACCACTCCCCCTCTCCTCCCATCCTCCTCCCATCTATTGTTTGTTGGAAAATAATTACCGAGAATAATCACCCTCTTTGCCATTGTCTCCCCCTCACCCCCCTCCCTTCACCCCCTCTACCCCCTCCCCTTACCCCTCCTCTCATCACCTCTTCTTATTCATTCCTTATTTTCTCATCTTAAGATTCTGTTCACCGCTCACCTCCTCCCCTCACCCCTCACCTCTTCCTCTCATCCCTCACCTATTCCTCACCCCTCACCTCCTCCACTTACCCCTCACCTCCTCCTGCCATTCCTTACCTCCTCCCTTACCTCTCCCTTCTCACCCCTGTCACCTCCTCCATTCCCGTGCTCATCCCTCTCTCCCTCCCTCATCTTTCTTTTCTGTCTTATATCGTCTCATTTGCTAGTCCATTTCCTATTATGTTTCATTCACAACTCTCTCTCTCTCTCTCTCTCTCTCTCTCTCTCTCTCTCTCTCTCCAGCGAGAGAGAGAGAGAGAGAGAGAGAGAGACCTTCGATATTTCCCCCCCTCTCCCATTCAGCATCCCCCAGCACACCATATTTCTCCCTCACACACATTTTCCCCTCACTTCCCCTCCCTTCCCTCCTCTCCAGTTTAGCCATTCGTGTCTCAGGATAACCAAAAGACCCCGCCATTGAATCCCTACCCTCTCCCTCCCTCCCCAAGCATTTCCTCTACTTCCCCTCCCCTTAGCACTATATCTCGTCTCCCCAAGAACATTGCTCCCCCTCCCCTCCCCCAATTTTGTCTCAAGTTTATTAGGGCAGATTGACACTCCCCGTCCCCTACATTGTCCTCCTTTCCCCGTCGAACGTTAGATTGTATTCTGAGTGGCTGTTGAGATCTCGTAACAATTTTTCCATAGCGATTTATTCTGCACATTACACTTTGATATCCTCGTCTATGCTGATATATATATAAAAAAAAAAAAAGATATAAATGTTAGTCAAAGAGATTGTTAGGGTGAGAGGTGCGAAATAAATTGAAATAAATCGGTAAGAGAGAGGTGTTAAGAATTTTCCTTTGCTTCCTAGAATACGACATGTTATCTCTTCTATCTCTCCCCACAGATAATTGTCACCCCACGCCTTCTCCTCCCCTTCCCCCAACATGCTCCCCGCTTTCCCCTCCCCCCAATTGTTTCTTCTTCCTTCAGCGTTGTTTCCCTCTTCCTCTTCCTTTTCTCCCCACCCCCCCAAACATTGATCCCCTCCCCTCCCCCTCTCCCTTCCCTGCCTTTCCACCCCTTTCTCTTCCCCTTTCTTCCCTTTCATTTTGTCTACACTGTCTTAGAGCAGAAGAGAGACCCCCCCCCTAAAATCCTCCTCCTCCTCCTCTCTCCTCCTCCTCCTCCTCCTCCTCCTCCTCATTTTGTCTCCAACGTCTCAAGCCAGCCAAAAGACGCCCCCATCACCCGCCCCTCCCTCGTGTATGTAAGATTTTGTAGCCTCTTGTGTTGTTGGGGAAGGAGGGAGGGGGAGGGGGAGGGGGAGAGATGGGGGACAAGGGAGCTTAGGGGAGGTACAAGGGGGACAAGAGAAGGGGGGAGGGGGAAAGAAGCAGGAGGGGGTAGGGATATAGATAGGGCCACAGGGGGGGAGAAGGGAGGGGGCATGGTGGATAGGGAGGGGGGGCATGAGGGGGTCAGGGAGGTGAGGGAGGGGGTAGTGTTTTTGGCCCCGGGGTTTACGAGTTAATATACCATTGTCCCCGCTGCCTTCTGACACACGCACACACACATACACGCACACTTTTACACACACACACACACACACGCACACTTTTACACACACACACACACACACACACACACACACACACACACACACACACACACACATTTTCCTTATGTACATTGATAAATACACTGACAGTACGCAAACCAACCCTCAGATTTTTATAACATACACACTCCTCGTTCCCTACACATTATGCAGTCACACATAAGCTGAATAAAATCATCATTGTGTATCTAGAGTAAAACTGTCATCGTAGTGAAAGGGTGAAAAAGAATTAACAGCAGGCAAGCGCGGAGTTATAAGTCATATACATATTTTTATTATTAAGGAAGTAAGTAATTCTGCCTAATATTCAGATGGTAGTTAAATGGAATCTGTCAGTATTTGCTCAGAAAATATATTCACAAATTTTTATTATTCTAAGTAATCAGTTATTCCCATTTATCCTAACCCCTTCAGCCTGACGACGCCTTTATCTTTATTTTCCTGACGATTTTATTCAGCAGATAAGGAAATGATGAATAATGAATAAGGCTTAGATTATAGTTGTCCAGCCTAACCAGCTTTAAAAATTTTTCTTAAAAAATTGATAGGAAGTAACTTAAGGAAAGAGATAAACGTCGTGGTATCGATGGACTTGAGAGAAAACGGGGTTATTGAGGAGATACTAAAATATTTTTCCTAAACTTAAACCACGGACGCTGGATTAAACCGTCAAACAATTCCGTACACTAGGATGATACGTCAGTCGTTACTTATGCGACAGTCCGACCCATGAATAACCTAGTGAGACCTTGAATGCGGGGACCTGGTATTCATTTTATTCATGCCCTCCCCGGACGGCTTTATTCAGCTCTGGGGGGGGGGGGAGAGAGAGAGAGAGAGAATTATTCACCCCGACAAGGAGAGTATGTTTTCACCCCTGTTTGTTTGTTTGTTAGTTTGTTGGAGGATTACTCGAAAACTAAGATATATGAACCAAATTGGGTGGGTATGTAGCCCATTTCCTAGGGAGCAGTCGATTAGCTTTTGGGACAGATCCGGACTGTATTACGGATTTTGGATCCGGAGAACATTTTTTTGTGAAAACCGTAATCAATGAAGTAAGTGTGACTCAGTATGAAGAGTGGTTTGGGAATTAGCCTACGTTACCCGTGTCGGAAAGATGCGCTCCACTGAGTGCCCCCCTTAGTTGTTGTTGTTATTAATTATTATTATTATTATTATTATTATTATTATTATTATTATTATTATATCAGTACTACAACTACCACCGGTACTACTACTACTACTACTGTACTACTACTACTACTACTACTACTACCCATTATCATGGGAGAAAGGGGGGAGGGGATTTTCATCATCATTGGGGATCTTGTCAGTTTTATGTAATTTCCATCATCCACGTGACTACAGTATTGACGCCAGCTAACGAAGAGCTGAGTATATCGTCTTACAGATTAGGTACACGTTAATGAGTAGGGAGGATTCTTGTTGGAGGAGGTCTACTGTAGTGTTGCTCCTTTTATTAACTTATTGTTATCATCTCTCTGTCTGTCTGTCTCTCTTCTCTGCGTGTGTGTGTGTGTGTGTGTGTGTGTGTGTGTGTGTGTGTGTGTGTGTGTGTGTGCGTGTGCGTGTGTGCGCGCGCGCGCGTTTGTGTATGCATGTGCGTGTGCGTGCGTGCCAACTACAGGTCATTATTATTTTATCTTGGCACTGTGTTGATATTTTTCCTCGTTTGTATCCATAGGCCTTTTACGTGACGAGCATCATATTCTCTTGCTGATCTGGTGTTGCATTTCAGCTTGCAAGAGGAAGATATGGAAATTTTGGCCAAGTTCCTGTCAAAAGAGTATAATCCTGTCATTTTAACAACCATCCTTGCTCAGTTGACATCATTACATCCTAAAATCCTTCTCCTTTTAAAAATCACCATATTTTAAATCCTTTTCGGAGGTATTTTTCCATTTGGCCTGATCATTCCTGCGTAGCGAGTTAGAGTCTTTCCCCAATAGGCTAAAATTATTGTCAGTCCTGCCCTGTTAATCCAGAATCATTATTGTGGTAAAAAAGCATTATTAAAATCCCTCTTTATCAAGTTCAAAAATCCTCAACCTCTTCACCCCAATGACGTATTTCGTGTATTCTTGCTGGCTCTGGACAACTTTATTCTCGACTTCTGAGGAAGCGCCCTAACACTTTTTCTAAGCGATTTATTTTTATTTATTACTCTTTACTTTCCTTCTCTGTGATGCATAAATCCTTCTAATATCGCCATGCATAGATAACGCGCAAGAGGATATTTACCAGCCCTGTCCAAAAATAAATCGCACAGGAGGAGGTGGTAGGGAGCTTCCTTCTTCATTAACCCTTCACTTCGTCTCTAATTAGTAAAGTAAATTACCTGGACATAATAGAAGTAAAATTAAATGTCATCGGATGGAAGGGGTGAAAATTACAATATCTTAAATCTAAAGTTCTATGAGTTTTGGTTTCTTAAGTTCAAATCTTAAGAAAGTTCGTAAGAAAGTTCCACGGAAGCATATTAATCCGCCATGCAGTAAAACACCTACTCCCTCAGCCTCCTTACTTCACCTTATGAGCAGTTACACACACACACACACACACACACACACACACACACACACACACACACACACACACACACACACACACACACACACACACACACCGTTCTCATTCATTCGAGTCAGCTCTCTTCATCAACTCCCTTTCTTCCTTTTCACCTTCATTCTCTTCTCTCCCTTTCTACTATACTCTCATCTCGTCTCCTATCTTCTCCTCTCCTCTGATTTCCCCGTCTCCCCTCTTTTCCCTTCTCCTCTTCTCTCCTTTCCTCTCCTCTCCTCTCCTTTCCTTTCCTCTTTTCCATCTCTCCATCCTATTTCTTCCTTCCTTACCTAGTTTCAAAAAAATAAAAATAGCCAGGTAATAAAGAAGGAGAAAAATGTATTGAACTTCTTGAACAAATATACAGATAGACTCCTCTCCTCTTCCCTTATCTTCGGCATCTCTCTTCTCTTCTTTTCTTCTCTACTCTTCTTTCTTCTTTCCTCATCGTTCATTTTGTCTAATCAGATATTCTCTCCTCTCGTACCCTTTCCTCCTCTTTCCTTTCTCTCTCCTCTTTACCCTTCATCTCTTCTCTTAATCCATCCCTCCACCTCCCCTCTGTTCCTTCCTTCCTTCCACCCTTCCTTCTTCTCCCCCTCCCGCCCTCCTTCTTTACTTCTTTCCAGACAGACGTAAAAATAGGCAAAATAAAAGAAAGAAAAAAGTCATCGCCCCCACTAACTAATTTAAAAGTAGCCTCCTTGCACCTAGGTATGCCTGGCCACCTGAATGATGCAAGGCTCAATTAAGTTGCAAGAAAGGACGGAAAGTTTTTGATCTGGAACGTGGAATTAGGTTGATGTGGTAGGTGTGTGTTGGGGGAGGGGGTTTGTGGTTGTGTGTGTGAGTGGATGGTGGGTCTGAGGTGGGGGTTGTGGTGGGTGGGTGTGTGAGGGGTTGTAGGGCATTTGTAGTGTGTGTGGGAGTTTTTGGTGTGTTTGTGAGGGGGGTTGTGGGGTGTGTGTGGGGATTGGGTGGATGGCGGGTGTGAGGGGGGAGGGATTGTAGAGGTGAAGGGTTTTGTGTGTGTGTGTTTGTGGGTGTGGTTGTGGTTGTGGGTGTGGGTGGAGGGGGAGGGAGTGAGTGAATGCGGAGAATGTTTATGGGGGGGGGGACTGTGTCTAGGAGGTTTGTGGTGCAGTGGTTTGTGAAGGAAATTATCATTATTGTTATTATTATTATTATTATTATTACTATTATTACTAATTATTATTATTTATTATTATTATTATTACTGTTGCCTTTACTATTATTGTAGTCTAAGGGCTTTAAACACGAAGAACATGAGGAGAAGGAAGAAGAGGAAGGAAAGATTAATCAGACTTAAATGAAAATAAGTAGAAGTTAGTGGTTTGTAAGTGATTTTTTATTTTTATATCGTGCCTATAAATAACTATTGTGATTTCTGTAGAGGAGAGAACCATCGAAGTGCCATGAGAGAGAGAGAGAGAGAGAGAGAGAGTTGCAGTGACCATGTGTAGTTCACCGGGTCGGTCAGGATCACTTGATGGTCGTGATCGTCAGCTTTTACCCTCCCGGAAGGGAGCTGAGAGCTCATATAGTCCGATCTAAGGGCAAGGCTGTGTGACCTTCACACACGCACACACCCGTCCCCTTGCTCAAGGGGGAGAGTAACCACCCACTTCGTCAGTGAAACTTTTCGCAACCTGAGCGAGGCGCGAACTCCCGTCTACCAGATGGCAAGCGAGAACGCTACCACTGCGCCAGCGAGCGGTGTGTGTGTCAGTATATGCATGTGGTATTTTCCTTTATCATTATCATCAGAAGCAATAAAAGATAAGCCCTAAACCAGGACATTCACTAATTAACAGCCGGTTCTCTTTAATAACACAGCTTTTAATCAGGGCCACGTCTATCTTATCGCTCTCTCTTCCCCTGGTTGATTGATGTGGATGTGGGGGCGGTAATCAACCCCTTCATTACGAGAGTCGTCATGAGCGAAATAGAATCGTTTGGTGGAAGGAAGAACAAACTGGAAGTATTGTCATCCCTCATATATTGTGGAGTCTGTGTAGCCGAGAGTTACTTTTGTCCCACCCAAGTGTACTGTAATTCACTTTCAGAATTGCAGTTTATTTTTCATCATATCAAACTGTTCCAGGTAAGCGGGAGGGATTGGGTCCAGGTATATATATATATATATATATATATATATATATATATATATATATATATATCGTATAAAGTGTCATATAGCCTACCCAGCAAACTTAGATCACCCGTACACGATCGTTCAGTCCTTATATTCTTCACTAAGATTACGTATAATAACACTTTATTCTCGGTACCCGCAGATGATATCATTTACATAGGGGAGACGTTGGAGCCGGAGGGGTTAGATGTAGCCTTCATTGACGCCATAGGTCCCTCCAGAGTAATTTGGCTTGGTGGTAGATCGCAGAATGATGATGATGATGATGATGATAATAATAATAATAATAATAATAATAATAATAATGGGACCGATTTTGGCTTTGGAGCGTTAAAAAATCGTAAAGCAGTATATAGTCTATCTATCTATCTATCTATTGCCAGACGCCATAATCCCGTAAGGGGTGGCCATTTGACTATGAGTTATTTGTTTTACAGGGAGGGGCACTAACCCTTCACCAACCCACTTGTTGACACGTAGTATATAGTCAGAATATAATTTAAAGTATGTTCTCGGACCGTAGGGTTGAAGTGACTGTTTTAAGCCCTTCATCAAGCTGAGTAAAATCGTCCCGGGGGTTGCAAGAATATACAGGACGTCCTCGTAGTGAAAGGGTTAAATTATAGAGTAGCTCCAAGACCTCATCAATATTTCATCCGCAACCTTTACATTCCCACGGGTTCCTTTAAGTTTACCTCCTTCCAGAACTAAAATTATATTCAGCTTAAGATTGTGTTGTTTTACCTCATCACTCGTGTGGCAGAAGCAGTAGATGAATGAATAAGTAAATAGATAAATAAATGAGAGCACCCTATTGAAGGGGTTAATGGAGATTTTTTCCATTACTCCACTCATTCATTCATTCAGCCGTCCATTCATGCATTCATTCATTCATTCATTCACAGAGTCTGCCATCCAGTTTCTGTAGTTCCCTCCATCTATTTGTTTGTGTGCAAAATTCAGTCATGCTTTCTTCAACCCAAACACCAAGTTTATTTTGTATCTTCCCTCTGTCCTGCCATCCTTCTGTCTCTTTGTCCGTCCACCCACCTATCCGTCCATCCAATTGGTCTTCAGTCTATCCATAAATTCAATCATCCATTCGTCCACCCATCCATCCGTCCGTCCACCAAACCAGTAAGTGTGCAGTCCATCTCCCTTCTGTCCCTTAAGCTAGCCAGCCTTCCATTCACCCATCTATCCAACCTCCTCGACCTCACCTCAGCTAACCCCTCATCCATCCATCACCCACCTGTTTAGCATCCATCCTCTAATCCATCCATTTGTCAGTCCGTCCTGTCTCCTACCATCCATCCATGCATCCATCTGTCCCTTAAGCCAGCCATCCATCCATCAGTATGTCCGGTCTTGTACCTGACCCTCCAGAGGTACCATCCATCTTTCATCAATACTTTTAGCAGTCCATCCATCAGTACAACCATTCTTGTACGTGCCTATCCAAAGTAACCATCCATCTTCCATCTATCCCTTAACTCATCCATCCATCCATCAGTACATCCAGTCTTGTATCTGTCCCTCCAGAGTTACCATCCATCTTCCATCTATCCCTTAAGCCATCCATCCATCCATCAGTATATACATCCAGTCTTGTATCTGTCCCTCCAGAGTTACCATCCATCTTCCATTTATCCCTTAACCCATCCATCCATCCATCCATCCATCCATCCATCAAGTCCTGTATCTGTCCCTCCAGAGTTACCATCCGTCTTCCATCTATCCCTTAAGCCATCCTTCCGTTAATCCATCCATCCATCCTGCCTCACCTCGCCTCACCTCTCATCCGCAAGACGGCAAAAAATGGGAGATCTCTGCGCCCCACAAACTTTAAATTGATAGTGGCAAAAGTTCCCACACTCTTTATATCCACCGCATTGTTTTCCTAATTGCGCCATTTTCTCCGTATTTGGCTCGTGAGGCATATAAATAAACGACAAAGAGGGGGAGGGGGGAAGAGGGAGGAAGACTACACAGGGGGAGGAGGAGGGGGATAGAGGAGGAAGAAAGATTGGGGGGAGAAGGAAGACAGATTGGGGGGGAAAAGGGTGGAAGGCTAAACAGGGGGAGGAGGAGGGGGATAGAGGAGGAAGAAAGATTGGGGGGAGAAGGAAGACAGATTGGGGGGGAAAAGGGTGGAAGGCTAAACAGGGGGAGGAGGAGGAGGATAGAGGAAGAAGAAAGATTGGGGAGGGGGGAGGAGGGAGGAAGACTAGACAGCGAGAGGGGAAGGGGGATAGAGAAGGAAGAAAGATTGGGGAGTGGGGAAGAGGGAGGAAGACTTGACTGGAGGAGGAGGGGGATAGAGGAGGAAGAAAGATTGAGGAGGGGGGAAGAGGGAGGAAGACTTGACTGGAGGAGGAGGGGGATAGAGGAGGAAGAAAGATTAGGGAGGAGGGATGATGGGTGTGGGCGGGAAACTGGGGGAAAGGGGAGAGGAGGAGGAAAGAGTAGGGTGATGGAGGGAGATAGAAAGGGGGGATGACAGGATAGAAACATATATGGGGAGAAGATGAGGGAGATGTGTGCGTGGGGGGGCGATAAGAAGGGGGGAAGAGATCGTTGAAAATAAGAGAGAGTGGGAGGGGATGTTGAGGGGAGACGAGATGAAATGGAGGAGGAGAAGATAAGAAGAGAGGTGGTGGACGGAGAGATAAGACAGGACGGAGAAGAAAACTAAGAGAGGGTAGGAGGACAGGAGAAGGCGGAAGAAGATAGGAAGGGGTCGGAGGAGTATGGAGGAAGGAGGTCGCGGGAGGAGGAGGGGGAAGAGGAAGACTAAGAGTAATTTTTAAGTCAGGGAGTGGGGGGGGGGGTCCTCTTAACAGGGCAAGATTCCTCGGTTTGCTGGCTGCATTGTTGGTGTCAGCCCGCCCAGGGAAGACTGATGGTGGCAGGAGTTGGAGGGGGGGTTGGTAGGATGGTAGAGGTGTTGTCAGGACGAGGGTGGTGGTGGTAGGGGTGTTGTCAGGACGGGGTTGGTGGTGGTAGGGAGTAGGGGTGGCTTGCAGGTGGGTAGGGTTGGTAGAGGAGAGGGGTTGGTGGGCAGAGGGAAGGTAGTTTAAGGTTTGGCTGTATTATTGTTGTCAGTCCTCTTGGTGTCAGGCCACCCAAGGAAGACAGATTGTGGCAGGAGGTGGGGGATGTTGGCAAGGGTGGTGGGGGTGTTGGTAGGTGATAGAGATGTTGGTAGAGCAAGAGAGATGGTTGGTAGGGGGTGGAGAAGGTGTGTTGGGAAAGAAAATAGTTAAAGAGTTTGTTATATTGCTTTTGTCAGGCACTGATGAATGAGAATTATTTTGCGTCCCTCTCATTTACGTAAGTTCAGTGGAAAAAAAGGAAGAAAAATATTGATAAAAGTGTGTTTCTAATTTCCTCTTGCTAAGAAACGATTATAATACCGCCTAATACCAGCACCACAAGTTATACATACGGGAGGTGGAGAGGGACGCCTGCATCTGCCACAAAACAGGGCCCCGTCACATTAATATATAGCCGAGGGACAGGCAGGCAAAGCTATCGAGGAATTTAATTAGCGTGTGGGCAAGCTTGGCGATGGACGGAGAGGTAGTGGTGGTGATGCTTGGTTGGGCCTGGGACTTTGAGGAACAGAAGGTTGTATTTTGCGTGGCTGTGGAATTTTCGCAACACCTCTGCCGTAGCGATTTTTTCTGTACATTGTCTCGTTATGTTATTGAACTCGTGTGTTTTTAAGGGTCCTACTCTACTTGGCTTGGAGACTTCGTGACACCTCTGCCTTAGCAATTCATTCTGTACATTACTCTGATTTTTGTTATTGACGCACGGTATCTCTCTCTCTCTCTCTCTCTCTCTCTCTCTCTCTCTCTTTCTCTCTCGTTTCCCATACCCTTATTCTTCGTTTATCACTTATTTTTTCCTCTCCTTCTCATCTCCTTCGCTCACTCCTTCCCCTCTCCGCCTCTTCTCTCCATCTCTGCCTCCTCTTTTCTCCATCCTTCTCCCATTTTCCCTACCCTTGTTCTCTCCCTTTCCCACCTTCAACTTGATTTCCTCCTCCTCCTCCTTCCTACTCACACATAATCTTCACTTCAACCTCTCCTCCCACTCACATCTTTTCTCTCCATCTCTCCCTCCTCCTCTGGCTCTTTTCTCCCATTCTCCCCACCCCTATTCTGTCCCCCGCCTTTATGGAGCACCCAGACAAAAGGGGGTGGGGGAGGGGGAGGAGGGAGAGGGAGTACTAATCTCCCCTTAATCATTCCCACCACCACACAGCGTCCACCTCAGCCCTGTGTGTGTGTGTGTGTGTGTGTGTGTGTGTGTGTGTGTGTGTGTGTGTGTGTGTGTGTGTGTGTGCGCGCGCGCGCGCGCTGGAGAGGACATAGGGAGTACAGTGGTTTATGTACATTTGAGAAGGTCTGTGTGTGTGTGTGTGTGTGTGTGTGTGTGTGTGTATTGGAGAGGACACAAGGAGTACTGTGGTGTGTGTACATTTGAGAAGGTCTGTATGTATTTGTATGATGTTATGTGTACGTGTAGCGCGCCAGTGTAAGAGTAAAGTATATGTTTATGCATTACACTTGACTAAATTTGTGTTTACATGTGTCTGCCAGTATAATCAGTCGTTTGTATCTGTGTCTGTGCTCAGTAGTATGTGTGTGTGTGTGTGTGTGTGTGTGTGTGTGTGTGTGTGTGTGTGTGTGTGTGTGTGTGTGTGTGTGTGTGTGTTTCTGACGGTATATATGTGTTAACTATGTGTATGTTTATTTTAATGTTTGTCTGTGTTTTATGTATATTTTTATTATCCAGATTTTTATTAATCATTATCTACCGCAGACGTGAATTAACAACTAATTCCAGGTGACGACAGACGGTCTTATTCAGGTAAAGAACTTCCGCCAAGACCAAAGGGTTAGGACAGGTGTTCGACCCGGCCCCTCACCATCAGTCATTAAAGTTTGGACGGGGGACAGGTGTGCAGAGAGAGAGAGAGAGAGAGAGAGAATACAGATAACGCGAAAAGGAACACTCAGATGTGCAAAATATGAACTGACTGAACGAATGTGTATTGTTGTGTGTGTGTGTGTGTAAATAATTTTGGAGCTGGGTGGATGAGTACATGGATAGGTGGATGCACAGATAGGCTTGGGTCTTGCAGGTGGATAGATGGATGAATGGACAGTGGAAGGTTCTATGGGTGGATGTCATAATGATTTAGCCACTTTTAGTGTGATGAAGTATGTTATTGTAATTCCGCTTCCACCTGTAAATTTGACTTTTAATTGACGTGGGATGATGATGATGATGATATATTTATTTGAAGAGGACGACATACAGTTTTCAAAAATACCCATACGAAATGAATGGGTTAGTACAACATAGTAATTTTAGTGATGAAAGGAAGACACAGTAGATACCAGTGAATAAAAAAATAAAACAATGTAGAATGAAATATGCAGTAATGTTTGGGATTTAAATAGGGAAAGTGGGAATGTGGAATGAAAAAGAGGAAGTGGAATAATTATCCTGAGAAAAAAATTACCAAAAGACGAAAAAAAAAAGATAAAGGACGTGAGAGGCCGAGAAATATGAAAGAAGGGCAGAGAGAGAGAGAGAGAGAGAGAGAGAGAGAGACCATTTATTACAAACCTCCCGTGAATTAAAAAAATAAAATCTCCAGTAGGGTGACTTCCTTTAGTAGTTATAATCTTGCTGCCGCCAGACGATTTTACTCAGCCTTATTGAGATTTCGAATTGGAGGGGTTTAGTTAGAGCTTCAGTAAATCCCCAGCAACAGTATTTCTCCCTTGGCTGAATAAAATCGTCAGAAATTGCTAGAATACAGCAAAAATAAATAAATTAATCAAATTCGTCACAAAATTGATGGCATTAAATAGATTACAATTTTCACATATACTTCTGTCATGTTAACTTGGCTCAGGTATTCGTCCTTTCAAGCTTACTTAAGAAAGAGTATTGCAGCGTTATGGCTATATAGTATTTCCCAAGCACTTCTTCGTGACTGGCATCATATTCTTGTGTTAGGCTAATGTTAAATCTCAGCATTCAGGAGGGAAAGTTGGTATTTTTAGGCCAAGTTAGAATGTAAAAAAAAGTGCTGTGGAAAGGATTTAGAGCCGTCAATGCCTTTTTCTGTCATTGAGCTGCCTGAGCTGAATTATTGCAAAAGAAGGAGAATTTGAGCCAGGTTAAGGTGAAAGAACCAGTCACGAAGAAGTGCTGCGTAAAATAAGCGGCAAAAGGACGATAATTTGGGCCAAGCTAAAGTGTTAGAACTGTAGTCACGATGAAGTGCTGAGTTAAATTAACTGCAAGAGGACGAAAATAAGGTGAAAGAACGATAGTCACGAAGAAGTGTTACGTGAAATAAGCTGCAAAAGGACGAAGATCTGAGCCAGTTTAAGGTGCAAGAATTATAGTCACGAAGAAGTGCTACGTGAAAGAAGCTGCAAAAGCATGAAAATCTGAATCAGTTTAAGTTGAAAGAGCGATAGTCACGAAGAAGTGCAAGCAGGCAGGCCGCGGGTTCGATCCACACGCAGATCCCCCAGTATTGTTTCGCTGACTTAACCGGGCCCCAGTTAATACCGGGAGGCCAGATTAGCTCCAGAACCGGGCCCTTCCAGTGTGCCCCCCCCCCTCCTCTCTCTCTCTCTCTCTCTCTCTCTCTCTCTCTCTCTCTCTCTCTCTCTCTCTTTCTTCCTGATCCAGTTGAGCGATAAGTGATATTTGGAAGATGATCAAGAGAGGGACTTTTAGTGAGAGAGAGAGAGAGAGTGTGTGTGTGTGTGTGTGTGTGTGTGTGTGTGAACTGATTTCCGCAAAGGCAGAGTGTAAATGAAAACCCGTTCTCCATTTTTTTCCCCGTAAAGTGTTCAGTAGCTGGAGATTACTTAAGCCTCCCCTCTAAATAGAAAACGGGGAGGGAGTGTTTATAGGGTTTACCAAGAATCCAGCCCCTCTCTCTCTCTCTCTCTCTCTCTCTCTCTGTTTCATTTGCTCTCCCCTTTTTTCTTCCTGTTATAGGTTTATTTTTAACCTTTCCATTTTCGAAACGCTGGTAAATTACAGAAGGAAATAGAGAGAGAGAGAGAGAGAGAGAAAGTAGCAGAGAAAGAAGACAAGGAAGAGGAAGGAAGGAAGGAGGAAGGAACAGGGAGAGGAAGGAGGGGGGTATAAGGCCAGGGAGAGGTAAGGAAGGATGAGGAAGCAAAAAGGAGAACGAGGAAGGGTGCTGAAGAGAGCAAGGGAAGCAGGCACGGTAGGGGAAGAGGAAGGGAAGGGGGAAAGGCGCGAAAGAGGAGAGGAAGGTAAAAGGGAGGGGAAGGGAGAGAGAGGCCTAAAGGGAAGTAACAAGCCAGAGGTGAAGTACATAGTAGGGTGAGAACAGGGAATGAAGGGAGAAGGGTGAGGGAGGGAGAGGAAGAGGGTGAGGGGGAGGGTAAGGGAGAGGAGTGGGGAGTAGGGATGGAAGGGAAAGGGATAGAAGAGGCAAAGACGGAGGACGCGACGGTAGAGAAAGAACAAGGGAGCTTGAGAGAGAACGAGGGGGGAAGGGACCGGGAGGGCAAAGGCCGTGGAAGAGAGAGAGAGAGAGAGAGAGAGAGATTAACAAATAGAGGCGAAGTAGACAAAGTAGGAAAAGGACAGGAAAGGAGTGGATGGGGAGGGGAGAGGGAGGGAAAGAGGAACGGGGAGGGGCAGGAAGGGAAGGGGGGAGAGAGGAAGGAAGGGAAAGGATAGGGAGGCAGACTGGGGCTTAACTAGGCCAGAGAAAGAACAAGGGAGGTAGGGAGAGGATAGGAAGGAGAGGGAGAAGGGGGGGAGCCAGGAAGATGAAAGGAGAAAACAGGGAAGGGAGAAAAATTGCCAGGAGAAGGAAGTGGAGGCGGAAGGATGAGAACAAGGGAAGTAGGCACAGTAGGGAGAGTCCAAGGAAGGCATGGAGGGGGAGGGGGAGAGGGAAGGCATGGCAGGGAGAGAGGAAAGAGGGGAGAGGGAGAGGGAGAGGAGTGAGAGGGAGAGGGAGAGGTTTAATTCTGGCGTGTCAGAGGCAGTGCAGCTCTCACACCAATTTCCTACTTGCCGGCACCTTGGCTTCATTTTTCTTCATTTTAGCGACGCTGCTGAGAGGGAGGCCCCGCCGGAGAATGTGGGGGGAGGGGAGGAGGGAGGAGGAAGAATGTGGGAAGGGGAGGGAGGGGGAAGATTGTGGGAGGGAAAGGGAAGAATTTGGGAGGGAAAGGGAGAGGGAAGAATGTGGGAGGGAAAGGGAAGAATTTGGGAGGGGGAGGGAGAGGGAAGAATGTGGGAGGGAAAGGGAAGAATTTGAGAGGGGAAGGGAGGGGGAAGAATGTGGGAGGGGGAGGGAGAGGGAAGAATTTGGGAGGGGGATGGAGGGGGAAGAATGTGGGAAGGGGAGGGAGGGAGAAGGATTTGGGAGGGGGAGGGAGGGAGAAGGATTTGGGAGGGGAGGGAGAAGGATGGAGGGGGAGAACGTAGAAGGGAAGGGAGGGTGAAAATGTGGGAGGGAAGGTAAGGGGGAAAAGGGAGAGGGAGGGAGGGAGGGGGGGGTCGGTGGGTGGGGAAGGAAGGGGATAAGAATGTTGAAGGGAGGGGGCAGGGGTAGAAAGTGTTGGATGGGGAGGGGGGCAAGAATGTTGGAGAGGAGAGAGAGAGAGAGAGAATGTTGCTGTGTTGGGGGATGGTAAAGAAAATGAGGAGAAGTGGAGGAATGTTGGAAGGAAGAGTGAAACGGAGGGACAGCGCGGAAGAGTGAAGAAAAGTTAGATGGAGGAGGGAGGGAGAGAGAATGAGGAGGAGAGAGGAAGGTTGGAGGAGGACGATTAAAAGGGAAGTAGAGAGACAGGGACGGGGGAAGGGAGAGGATATAGGAAGGAGAGAGAGAGAGAGACGGGGGGGGGGGAGGTAGAGAGAAATGTATTTAGGGGTTGGAGAAATATTGGAGGAAATAGAAAGAGAAGGGTGTGTGAAAGAGTGGGGAGAAGGTGGAGGAAGAGAGGGGGACACTGGGGAGAATGTGGAGGAAGAGAGGGAGACAATATTGAGGGGAGCAAGAGAGGAGGAGAGGAACGTTTGGAGGGGCGGAGAGAATGTGCTGGGTAAAGGAATGTTGGAGGGAGGGGATGTTTGAAGGGTTGGAGAGAATGTGGAGAAGATAAATGTTGGAGAGGGAGTTGAAATTGGAGTGGGAATATTGGGCGGTAAGTGTTGAGGAGGGAGAAAAGGGGGATTAGAGAGAGAGAGAGAGAGAGAGGAGGAGGGGGGAGAGAATAAAGGGAAATGTGAATGGAGGGTAAAAGGAATAGAAAAAGGGAAGAAATAAAAGTGGTGAAATTAAAACAGTAAAATGACAACAAAAAATGAAAATACAGATGAACTTGCAAAGAACGAAGTATGAGTAAAAAAAAAAAGACAAAAGAAAATAGAGATAGCAAATTAACGGAATAGAAAGGTGTTAAGGAAAGAAGAAAGGACTTTGTTCCTTAGAAATATAGTTAGATAATACCAGGAGAATCATTTTTTTTAGAATCTGTATCTCTTCAATACAGCATTATCTCAGTCTTCATCATCATCACCATCTTACCATCACATCACCACATTTATTATCACCCTCATCTTCACCCAAGTCTCACCGCACCTGCATCACCACCTTCACCACACCCTAAACATCTGCCAGCATCACCTCCTCCTCGTCACCATACCTCATCACCCAGTACTCACCACACCCGTATCGCTATCATATCACCACACCCGTATCACCATCTTCACAACACCCATGTCATCACCACCACATCACCACGCTCTGAACATCACCCAGCATCACTTCCTCCTCATCACCATACCTCATCACCATCACCACCACCACACCCCGGGCCCCGCATTTCCCCCGTGCATATTGAATTAGGCTGAGTAGACGCTGATAATATGCTACGTCCACAAGCACTCTGAATTGAGGTGTCTATAAGAGTTGTTTTTATACGGCGTCTCTCTCTCTCTCTCTCTCTCTCTCTCTCTCTCTCTCTCTCTCTCTCTCTCTCTCTCTCTCTCTCTCTCCACTAAATAAATACCAGTTATTACACTTTATTATCTTGTATCTTCAGTTATTATCGTTTTTTTTTAATGATTTATCGTTATTTATTTCTGTCGTAATTATCCGTGTCTCTTCATTTATCGTTATCATCAGTTATTATATTTTTTCATTTTATCGTTATTTTTATCTCCTTACAAAATATCAGGACATTTTTGCTCAAGTACTGTAATTTGCCTGTTTGTTTTACCTTGCGTGATTGGCTGGGGGATTGAGTAATGGAGATAGATCAATAGATAGATATATAGGTAGGTAGATAGGTAGAGAGAGAGAGAGAGGTATCATATTGTTTGGCCCGAGTGACCATGAATGCATATTGAATTATTGTACTTGGGGCATCATTTTCTCCTCTGATTCACGTCCCCCCACAGAGATCACTCCTCCCCCTCCCCCACCACCGTATATGAACATGGGAAATTGGTTTACGACAGAGGCTAGGAGTATAGATCTTATTGTTAGCGGCTTTGGAGATTTCGTAACGTAATTTCTCTAGCGATTTTTTTTTTGGCATATTTAATCGGTATAAATGACGGACAAGGTTTAATATACGGAAGAAATCGTTAAGAGGGGATGTTAAGAAGCCTCCAGTTCCATCTGTAAAACTGGCCTGTATCAGCAAATATAAAGATAAAAGATAGTGATGTAGAAATTGAGACAGGTAGATATATACCTGTGTGTATATGTAAGCATGTAGTATGATGTATGTTGCATTTAGAGAGGAATCAGCAGAAAATAGAGCCAAAATCATCAGAAAATTATATATGGATAAGTATATTGTAGAGCTGAGAATAAAAGAGTTAGCTAGACTGAAAGATAGACGAATGGCTAAATAGATATGCTAAACTGGGTAATAGTCACGTACCAATTGAACCAGCTAGATAGATGGGTAGAAAAATAGATAGATTTTCTAAGTAGAGATATAGCCACCTACCAATATTTATATGTAATTCTTTGGTATTTATATGTCCTAGATAGATAGTTGAATAGATATGCTAAGTAGAGAGAGAGTCACCTGCCAATATGTGTATGTAATTGTATGGTATTTATATGAGTGTGCAAATAGATATAGAATAAAAAATAGATATGCCAAGTAGAGAGAGTCACATGCCAATATGTATATGTAATTGTGTGGTATATGAGTGTGCAAATATAGAATCAACAGAGAGGCGATTGACAGACAGATGGTTGAAGATAAAAGAGCCCTTGCAATAACGTGGACTCTATTACGGACCAGAGCCATGAGCCGGGCATCAGGTTAATACTACACCCTCCCCGATTAATAAAAAACCTTTCATTGGCGCTGAATTCCATATCAGTTGTCCTGCCTGGCTTATTACACACACACACACACACACACACACACACACACACACACACACACACACACACAGTCTCTCTCTCTCTCTCTCTCTCTCTCTCTCTCCCAAAAGAACACACCATCCCTCCTCTTGCCCTACCCTTCCCCAACTCCTCCTTCACACACACACACACACACACACACACACACACACACACACACACACACACACACACACACACACACACACACACACACACACACACACACACACACACACACACACCATGTGAATATGAGCCCCGGTACCCCAGCTTGGCCGCAGTGACCTGTGTTGGGATATTTGGAGTATTTTTCAATTTCACACAAATGTAAACAGAGAGGGTATTGGTGCAGGGGGAGGGGGGGTGGGGTGGGGTGGATGAGTGGATGTATGTGGAGAAGAGTGAAGAGGGGAGGTGGATGGATGTGTGGAGAGGATGGGGGTCGGTGGCGGAAGAGTGGATGAAATTGGAGAGGAGTGAGTAAGTGGATAGAAATGTGGAAGGGTGGAAGTGTAATTGATGTGGATAGGAGTGATGTGTGGAGGTGACCTGGTGGATGAGTGGATGTATATGGAGGAGAATGTATTGGGAAGTGACTGGATGTGTGGAGAGGATGGAGGTGATTGGTGGATGAACGGATGTATGTGGAGAGGAGTGAAGAGGGGTGGATGTATCGGGATGTGTAGTTGTATTTGGGTGAAGGGAGGTGGATAGGGCAAGAGGCGGATGCATTACATGTATAGTACATGAAGGAAGGTGAATGGGTGAGGTTGTGAAGAAGTAGGTTTGGAGAAGAATCACTTGGATGTAGGAAGATTATAGCAGGAGGTAGGAGGATTATAGCAGGAGGTAGGAGGATTATAGCAGGAGGTAGGAGGATTATAGCAGGAAGTTGGAAGATTATAGCAAAGAAGACGCCATGGTACCCGTACTGAAGAGGTTCTAGTGAAACCAATAGAGCGGAATGCCATTATACAACGGGCTGTCACTGCATCTTGTTTCGCCCTCTTCTACTTAAATATTCATCTGTTTGTCTGAGCCCCCCCCCCTTCTCTCTCTCTCTCTCTCTCTCTTTCTCTCTCCAGACGATTTTCTTCAGCTTAGGAGGGACTGTTAGATACAGATTTCATTAATCCCTACAACATCAGGGACCTTTGCCAAATTGAAAAAATATATTTTAAAAAAAAATCTATAATAGGAAAAATTGAGAAAATGCGTCATCGACCGGAAGGGATACATCGTCATTTTGGTGACTTCCTGACGATTTCATTCAACTGAAGGGATTAAAAACAGCCTCCATCAACCCTTTTCCCATGATATTTGATTTTAATATCTCATACGATTTTACTCAGTTGATGAAGGACGTTTCGTATGAAGGGGGATTGATAATTAACCCCTTTAGTTCGAGTACATTTTATTATTCTGTTTTCTCTGCTGCTACACGATTATATTAAAATTAGAAGAGGACCCTAATTATGAAGTTAAAAAGTTATATCTAAATCCTTGTGTTGGAAGCCAGTCATGAGCTGAATAAAATCGTCTGGAGGCAACAGGAAGATATTTATGAGGTGGATAATACTTCGCTGTCTATTGTGTTCTTAAATGTGTGCTTCGTTGTCAATATTTTCTGAGTCGATAAAGAAAGAAAAAAATCTGGTCAGCGATTTTTTTCCCTTTGGGTTTTTTCCTTGATATTGCTTTCAGGGATTTTGCTTTTTCCATTCTTGACTTTTATTTTGTTCTGTTTTATTTCATCTTTATATGTTGGTTGTTTCGTCCCCCGTTCTTCTCAGTTTTTTATTTTTTATTTTTCGTTTCTCCTTTATCAGCTAATTTTATCCTTTGCTCTTTACTTCTGTCCTGTTTTCTCTTCATTCATATCCAGTCTTGTGTTGTCTTCTTTTCTCTTCTTTATCTTGTGTTGTCTTCTTTTCTCTTCTTTCTCTTGTGTTGTCTTCTTTTCTCTTCTCTCTCTTGTGTTGTCTTCTTTTCTCTTCTCTCTCTTGTGTTGTCTTCTTTTCTCTTCTCTCTCTTGTGTTGTCTTCTTTTCTCTTCTCTCTCTTGTGTTGTCTTCTTTTCTCTTCTCTCTCTTGTGTTTTTTCCTCTCTGCTCTTCCCTCACTTGTCTTTTCTTCTCATATCTCCTCTCCTCTTCTATTTCCTCTTTTCTTCTCTCTTCTCCACTTCACTTTTCCTCTTCTCTCCTCTCCTTGCTTCTTCTCTTTTCGTTTGTTTTCTCATTGTTCTCGACTTCTCTCTCCTCTTTATTTATTCTTTTCTCATTCTGTTCTCGACTTCTCTCTCTCCTCTCCTCTCCCCTTTTCTCCTCTCTCTCCTCTCCTCTCCCCTTTTCTCCTCTCTCTCCTCTCCTCTCCCCTTTTCTCCTCTCTCTCCTCTCCTCTCCCCTTTTCTCCTCTCTCTCCTCTCCTCTCCCCTTTTCTCCTCTCTCTCCTCTCCTCTCCCCTTTTCTCCTCTCTCTCCTCTCCTCTCCCCTTTTCTCCTCTCTCTCCTCTCCTCTCCCCTTTCCTCCTCTTCTCTTCTTTTCTCGGTTTACTCTTTTCTCATTGCTTTCGACTTCTTTTCGTGTCAGTTTCTCCCCGCTTCTTTGATCTCTTCTTTGTCTCTTTCTTCCTTGTCCCTTCTTTATCTAATTTCCTTTCCTCCTCCTCCTCCTCCTATTTTTCTTTCCCTTCTCTTTCCCAATTTCCTCTTCTTCCCTTTCCTCATTTCCATTCCTTCTCTCCACTCCACTTTCTTCGCCTCTCTCCTCCTCCTCCTCCCACCCCCTCGCTCTATTGTTTCCACTTGATCCTCGGGTTTCTAGTGAGAGAGAGAGAGAGAGAGAGAGAGAGAGAGAGCGAGAGAGGGGGGGGGGCTGGGAAAGGAGACTGGCAAATGAGGAAGAAGTAAAAGAAAATGGAAGAAAAATGTCAAGGAAGATGCCGAATGAAGAAGAAAAAATAGAAAAGAATCTCGTCTCTCTCTCTCTCTCTCTCTCTCTGTCTCTCTCTCTCTCTCTCTCACTTTATTTAGTCTTTTCCTTTCATCTTTTATTTTTGTTTTTAATTTCTTTAGCTTCTCTCAGTGGTCTTCTTTTTCTTCTCTCCCTCCAGTTTCTTCTCTCCTTTCCTCCTGTCTCTCCTTTCCACGTCTCTCTCCTTTCCTTCTCTCTCTCCATTCCTCCTCTCTCTCCTTTCCCTTCTCACTTCTCTCTCTTCCTCCGTGTTTCTTCCTACTTATCTCCTTCCTCTCTCTGTCTTTATTACCTTTCTCCTTCCGTTTCTCTTACCCTTTTCCTCTGTCTGCCTGTCTGTCTGTCTGTCTGTCTGTCTGTCTGTCTGTCTCTCTCTCTCTCTCTCTTTCTCAAAAAGAAAAAAGAAAATAAATGTCTTTGAAATGGTCACTTGGGTCCCTCTCTCTCCTTTCCTTATTTCGTGTTTCTTTAATTTTCTTTACTAGCTCTCCCCTTTCTTTATATTTTCCTCATTCCGCCTCTTTTTCGGTCTTTTTCTCTTTTTCGGTCTTCTTTTTCTCTTCATATATACCCTCTACCCTCCATCTCTTTCCCTCTCCTCACTTTCTTCGCACTTTCTCCTCTTTATTCTTTCCTTCCCTCTTTCCTCCTTCTCGCATCACCTCTTCTTCGTGACACCTAGGTTCCCCTCTCCTCTCCTCTCTCCTTCTCTCGTCGCCTCTCTCCTTCTCTCCTCGCCTCTCTCCTTCTCTCTTCGCCTCTCTCCTTCTCTCCTCGCCTCTCTTCTCCTATCCTATCCTCTCTTTTCCTATCCTCCCTTCTCCTCACATCTCCTCTCCTGTCCTATCCTATCCTGTCCTCTCCCTCCTCTCCATCTCATCCTTTCTTCCTCTAAGCCTCGCACAGAAAAGAAGGAAAAAAATAAAGAAGAAAAAGACTCTCTACAAATGATGCCAAGCTTCGTACCATTTTCGCTCCTGCTTTCCTGAGTCTCTTTCTCTCCTCATCTCTCATCCTCATCCTCATTTCCATGTCCTCTCATCACTCCTCTTTGTTGTTCTCTTCTCTCTCCTCTACAACCTAGCCTAACCTAACCTAACATACAGTAACATAAATAAACGTAATTTAACCTAACCTAACCCTCCTTCACTTTCCCCAGTTTTCTTACTCCTCTGGTCTCTCTCCTTTATCTCCTCGCTCATTTTCCCTTTCCCACACAGCCCAGTTTTCTCTATTTTTCTTTTCCCTAGCCCTCTCTTACCAATCTCTGTCTTTTCCTGTTTTACTGTCATAGCCGCCAAATATTATTAATGAAAAAAATAATGAATGTAGCGGTAAGGGCAGGGTGAGGTGGGGTATGGTACGTCAAGGCAAAGTAAGGTAGGGTAGGTTTGGGTAGGTTAAGGCAGGATGTGTTGCGAGGCTAGGGTAGGTAGGGAAGGGTAAGGTAGGAAAAAGTTTTGTAGCGTAGGGTAGGGTTAGGTAGGTTAAAGCAGGATGTGTCGCGAAGCTAGGGTAGGGAGGGAAGGTAAGGTAGGGCAAAGTTTTGTAGGGTAGGGTAGGATTGAGGGAGGCAAGGTAAGGTAAGGTAGAGAAGGGTAGGGCAGAGCGGAGTAGGTGAGGGAAGGGTTGGACAAGGAAAGGCTAGGTAAGGTAGGGTTGGTTAGGGCAGGATATGTTACGAGGCTAGGGTAGGGTAAGACAGGCCAGAATAGGGTAGGCTAGGGTGAGGGTGAAATGAAGTGAGTGGAGGGCAGCGGGGATCACCTTTAAGCTTTCATTAAGACGCTGCTGATCGTGTGAAACTAAAGATACTGTTTACTCTTAACCCCTCTCCTCTACCCCCTCTGTACTTCCCAGTCCCCCTCCTTACTCCCCTCTTCCCCTCTCCTTATACCCCTCATCCCCTCTCCTTACACACCTCTTCACCCCTCCATACTCACTCTTTACCTTTAATTCCTCCTTTCTTCCCTTCTCCCTTATCCCGACCTCTCCCTTTCTTCATTCCTCCTGTTCCCCTTTCCCCCTTCCACTATCTCCCTTCCTTCCATCTCATTGTCCTCTTCCTCCTCTTTCTTGCTTCCCTGATTTTTTTTCCTCAGAAATTTAGTTTACTTACCGCCCCTCTCTCTCTCTCTCTCTCTCTCTCTTTTACTCTTCAGTCTCCCTCGCCCCCTCGTCTTTACTCCTCCTCCTCCCCTTCCATTTTTTTTTTTTACCCGTTTTCATCTTCTTTCGCGTCCCCCCCTCCTCCTCCTCCTCCTCGTCCTCCTCCTGCTCCTCCTCCTCCTCCTACTCTTGTCCATACTGACCTTTTCATTTATTCACCCATCGCTTTTTGTTACGATTTTTTATACATCAAAGGCTTGTTCTTATTCCTTCGTCCGTCAGAGGTGAAGAGGAGGTTATGTGGATTAAATAAACTCTAATGGGAGGTTTATGATCAGAGTTTGTGGCAATATTTGAATTTATCTAAGAATTATTATTATGTTTTTCATTAAAGCAGGTCAGAGGAAAAGGCCACACAGGTAATTTTCAGTGCTACTTAATATAAACAGGTGGAGATTTTTTCCAGACCTCCTCCTCATTTTCCTTCTGTCTGTCCGTCTGTCTCCGTTTTTTACTGTATATTCCTTCTTTCATTTCTTCTCAGGGTGACTTTTCCACTTTCTTCTTTCCTTCTCGTTCATTGTCGCTGTTTGTCGTCTTCCCCGCCTTGCTTCTCTTGCCGCTCACACACCAAATCACACACATTGATTCTCTTTCATTGATTCACTCAGTATTTTTTGTTCATGCCCTCACTCACCCATTCACTCACACTTACTCATTCACTCACTCACACCGAACTCACTCACTCACTCACTCGCTCACTCAGTCGCTCTCTCACTTACTCATTCACGATATCGCCTCTATTAATTCTTCATTCTGTTGCTCTTATCTCGGCCCCTTGGTGATATGTCAGAGAGAGAGAGAGAGAGAGAGAGAGGTTGCCTATGTGGAAAATTGTGTGTGTGTGTGTGTGTGTGTGTGTGTGTGTGTGTGTGTGTGTGTGTGTTCAGTAGTGTTTGTATCGTGTACGCTTGTATGTATGTGTTATATGTACAGTATGTTTGTAAGCTTTTGTATGTATGTATGCGTGTGTGCGTGTGATGCTTTATGATGGTACTGTAATGCCGTCGTCAGTGTTTCAGCGTAGAATTAAATCCGCCTCGCTGATCCTCTCCTCTTGAATTCCTCTCCCTCTTCTTTTTACTCTCCTCCTCCTCCTCCTCCAAACATACAGATAGACAGGTAAATAGGAACGTAAGTCGGACAGACACACAGACAGACAGGCACTCACAGTCAGAGAAACACACACACACACACACACACACACACACACACACACACACACACACACACACACACACACACACACACACACACACACACACACACACACACACACACAAAGCATCGACCCGGGTGACCGTAGATAGAGAGAAAAAATAGCCACCCTTTATCGACCTAAGGATGGCTATTGATCGAGGCATTTCATTGTCAGATATATCATCATTTTGTGTCTGTCTGTCTGCGTGCGTGTCCGTCTTGTGTGTGTGTGTGTGTGTGTGTGTGTGTGTGTGTGTGTGTGTGTGTGTGTGTGTGTGTGTGTGGCCATCAGGGACTCACACACACAATTACCAAAGTACTAGCCACCCTTGAGACATCCCCCCAACCTGGACCTTCACCCACACTTCTTTTAGCTAGACTTGTTTCTTTTATTTATAGTTGTGGGAGAAAGTTAGGTTGTTGATGATGATGATGATGATGATGATGGGCTGATAAATAGCGATAGATACAGTACATATGCATAGGTAGATAAATACGTAGGTAGACAGACAGACCGATATAAATAAATAAATAGATACTGATAAATAATTATAAATCCATATACTGTAGGTAGGTAGGTAGGTAGGTAGGTAGAGAGAGAGAGAATAGCCAACTCTATCTCAGTAACGACAAATTAATTACGTTAATGCAAAAGAAAAAACCATTACCATCACACATCCCAATAAATAATTAATTATGTCTTTCTACGACAAGTAAATGGATAAATGAACACCTGTTGCTTATTTACCTGGCAAAATAACAGTGTACTTAATAAAGGAAGGTATTTAGTGGGTGAATTATGCGGCGTGATATTTTAGCGGCTACTCAAACTCAAGGGCCATCTGTGTATTAAGGGCCACTTGATGTAATTTTCCAGCGCTTATTGCTTTATGGACAAAATTTTATAGATAGATAAATGAGAGAGACAGACAGACAGACAGACAGACCACCTTTATCGATTCCTTACTCCAGCATCATCTCGATTATTATTAGATAGATACCAGTAGATAAAAAGATTGATAGATTGATAAGTACAGATAGATAGACAGATAGATAAATGTGCGCTAAAACCACCTTATTTAACAATCATCATGACTATTAACCTCATTATCATCATCATTATCTTCATTCTTATCTGTTACATTATCATCAACTAAGTGGTTTGGTCGCTTAAGTAGAAATTATTTTAAACTACACCATTATCGTATGTAGTATCGTTATCTTATTATCGTCAGCTTTATCGTTAGGTTATCCTTAGTATGTTTGTTATCGTGGACAGTTTCGTTGTCGAGTTCATTATCACCGTTATCTTTATCGCCAACTCTGTCGCCTACTTTATCGTGAACTTCATCATCATCATCGTCATCGTCATCATCATCGTCGTCATCATCAACTCCGCTGTTATCGTCACCTACCATCATTATCAGCTATTATCATCATCTCTACCATTATGGTTACCTTCCATTATTATCAACTACCATTATCGCTACCTACCATTATCATCTCTGCCATTATCGCTACAATTATCCATACCTAGCATTATTATCAACTGTCATTAGCAGCTCAACCATAATCAGCTACCATTATTATCCCTACCATTACTCTGACATTCTCGTTACCTACCATTACCATCAACTACCATTATCAGTTCGACTAGCCTGTATCATCACCTCTACCATTATCTTCAGCTCCAACTTATCAGCTTATCAGTAATCGCTACCATTATCATCACCACTACCATAATGAAGTAAATGGTAGGTCGCTTAAAGAGTCATTATGGTAGGGATGGGACCTTCTCTGGGGACCTGTTTTACCTACCCTAAGTTGGGAGGGGAAGGAGATGGAGGGGGAGAGGGGGAGGGGAGGGAGAGAGGAAGTATAGAGGGGGAGAGGAGGAAGGCGGGAGAGGTGGAAGGGGTGTGGGCGAGGAGGAGTGGAGGGAAGGAGAGATAGAGGGGCGGGAGGGAAAAGAGGTGGAGAGAGAGAGGGAAGCATAGAGGGGGGAGAGGAGGAGGGGTGGAAGGAGAAGAAGGGAATGGAATGGAAGGAGGAAAGGAGGGAGGAGAGTAGAACCGGAGGGGGAGGGAAGGGAAGAAGGGAAAGCAGTATTATTATTCAGTTCAGTGATATTTTTTCGAAGAGACGGGGGTTGAATTTAATCTTTAACCACATCAGTACGAGTCCCTAATGCTGAATAAAATCGTCTGGTGGTGGCTGTATAAAAATGAAAAACACGTCATCGGATGGAAGGGGTTATAGGTCCTCTTACGAATAGACCTTTAAAACGTAAAATTATCTTTCGTCTTCCAATGGGCCTCACTTGCTCTTTAATTGCCTAGTACCCATTCCCTTTAATAGTTAATTCTTGCTGATTGCTGGACAGGTGAGTGGGGGGGGAGGGGGGAGAGGGAGTAGGAAGCTCTGTGTGTGTGTGAGAGAGAGAGAGAGAGAGAGAGAGAGAGAGAGGAACCTAGGAATCGGGAGATCAAGGGGAAAGCACAGAAAGGGAGAGGAAGAGAGAGAAAGGGAAAAAAGGATGGAGTGAAGGAAAGAGGGAAGAAGGAGAGGGGAGGGAAGAATGGGAAGGAGAAGGATTTTAAGGGGAGGGGGGAAAGGGAAAATGAAGGGAAAGATGGGAAGGGGAGAGGAGGGGAGAAGAGAAAAAGATGACGGAAAGAGATGAGAGGAGAGTTGGGATGGGGAGGGGAGAAGGGGATGGCAGTAGGGGGAGGGGAGGGGAGAAGGGGATGCAGGTGGGATGTAGAGGGGAGAAAGGGATGAGGGTAGGGGAGGGGGAAGGGTGAGACAAAGGGGATACTCAGCTATGTATGAGTCTTGAATATTGAGGTGAGTGGTGTGGCTAGCGAATCACACTCAGCACCTACCCTTACTCACTCACTCTCTCACTTTCTCACGCACTTACTCTGCCTTTAATTTCTCACTCTCCTGTCACCTATTCTGCCTACTCACCTATGCACTCCTCTGGGCTTGCTGTCACCTGTTTCCACCTGTGATACAACGATGCTGTCATACTCAGTTCGGGTATATTCGAAATAATGCTAATATGTCCTGGCCGCAGTAGTACATGACTGGGTCTGGTCAGTGAGACCCGGGATCGAACCAAGTCAGCGGAGTGATTTCTTTTAACTCCCTACGTGTCAAGTGGGTTGGTGGAGGGTTAGTGCCCCTCCCTGTAAAACAAATAACTCAGAGTCAAATGGCCACCCCGTACGGGATTATGGCGTCTGGCAATAGATACATAGATGTCTTCTTTTCATTCTTTTCTGTAATATAGCCTTTTGGTTTATTGCATATTGCACGGCAGGTACTATTTCTTCGCCATTTTATCTGTCTGTGCCTGTCTATCTGCCTGTTTATCTGTTAATATCTATGTCTGTCTATTTATGTTTGTCTATCTCGCTGTCTTTATATATCTGTCTGTCTGTCTGTCTATCTATCTGTCTATCTATCTGTCTGTCTATCTATCAGACATTCACCCAGTATACATTTATCTGTTTGTTGACATGAGTTCCAGGCTTCTCTGTCCCTCCTCATTAACAACATCCTCTTCGCCTTGCTCTTATGTAGGCTACTTTCTTTACCTCTGGACGTGCTATAGTATAATTTGTACGTTATATATGAAAAGCAACGTGAAATTAGAATGATTTAAATAACATAGATGAGGATAATAAGGTGTGTCCAAAAATAAATCGCCTAGGTAGAGGAAGAAAGCTACCTTAACCGACGAGAATACGAGCTTTACACTAACTTTGGCTCCGCGCACACACACACACACACACACACACACACACACACACACACACACACACACACACACACACACACACACTCTCTCTCTCTCTCTCTCTCTCTCTCTCTCTCCTGCCCCGCTGACTCACTCCTGAGTAAGTGTTTTTTCTTTCTGTTGGGCTTTATGACAAGTTCCATAATATATGTGTTTACCATTTTTTGACCTTAAGCATATGTGTTGGTCAGTAGGGGACGAAGGTGTGTGTGTGTGTGTGTGTGTGTGTGTGTGTGTGTGTGTGTGTGTGTGTGTGTGTGTAATTCAGTATGCATGATTATATGTTTATAAGATGAATCGCCAAAACTCTTCGACATAATTAATGATATTTTACAAGGTTTTCACTTCCTAGCCAATGCACACACGCACACAAACGCACACAACACATACACACACACACACACACACACACACACACACACACACACAAGCTTCCCATATCGTATATATAAATTCCTATTATATCCTCTTGTGTGTGTACCACACACACACACACACACACACACACACACACACACACACACACACACACACACACACACACACAGCTTATCTCACTATCTCATATGCCTTGCTATATCCCCATCCTCCTCTTGCTCTGCCTATCCCATCTCTCTCTCTCTCTCTCTCTCTCTCTCTCTCTCTCTCTTTTTCCTCGTTATCTTTATCGCTCTTCCTTCTCTCCGTTATCTTCTATTTATCATTCTCTTCTGTGTTCTCCTTGCCTTTATCTTCCCATTCTAACCTCTTATCAGTCTCTTATCTTCGTTTCCTCTCTCTTTCTTCAATATCTCCATCTTCCTCTGTGTTTCCTCTCCTTTTATTACGTCTTTCTTTCTTCAGTATCTCCACCTTCCTCTCTGTTTCCTCTCCTTTTGTTACGTCTTTTTCTCCTCCAGCTCCTCCCCCCTTCCTCGTTTTCCTCCTTTCCTCTTTCCTCTCCCACTTTTCCTCCCTTCAGTCTATTTTCCCTACCTCCTCCCTCCCTACCATTATATCTTTGTCATCTTTCTAATCCTTTCTTCCTCCGTTTTTTCTTCACTCCTTAAGTTTCTCATTTCTTCCTCATCCATCATTCTTTTCTCCCTGTTCTCTCCCCCTTCTCTCTCTCTCCCTTCTTTCCCGTCTTCGCTTCCCACATTTCCTACTGTCATCTTCCCCCTCTTCTTCCCATGTCTCTATCCCTTAATCTTTTCTTCTTCTGTTTCTTCTCTTTCTTCTTCCTCTCGCCTTCTTCCTCTTCCGCTTCCCTTACTATCCCACTCTCACTTCTTCCTCTTCGCTTCTTCCTTCCCTTCCCTCTTCTCTCTCTCTCTCTCTCTCTCTCTCTCTCTCTCTCTCATATCTTACCATCTTTTCTTCCTCCCACTCTCTCTCTTCCTCTTATCGTCCCGCTCTTTCTTCTTCCTCCCTCTCTCCCTCTTCCTCTCCCTCTTATCGTCCCTCTCTTTCTTCTTCCTCTTCCCTCTCCCTCTTCAGCGAATCCTAAGCTATCGCAGAATCATCATCTCGTCTGTGTTATTCCTTCCTCTCATTATTCCCTTGTCTCCTATCTCACACTGCATCTGAGAGAGAGAGAGAGAGAGAGAGAGAGAGAGAGAGAGAGAGAGAGAGAGGAGGGGGGAGTTGACTTTATTCCCCTTCATTCGCTTCGACTGCCTGTGTGTGTGTGTGTGTGTGTGTGTGTGTGTGTGTGTGTGTGTGTGTGTCTGTCTGTCTGTCTGTCTGTCTGTCTGTCCGTGAGTGTGTGTGTGTGTGTGTGTGTGTGTGTGTGTGTGTGTGTGTGTGTCTGTGAGTGTGTGTGTGTGTGTGTCTGTGTGCAACCAAGAGGCTGTAAAATAGTTGCATGTGTATGTGTGTAGTTTCTATTTTTTTCATGTGTACTGCGTGTGTATGTATTTTGTTTTTCGTTTTATTTTTGTGTTTGTGTTTTTCTGAGTATGTTCGTGTAAAGAATAGTGTGTGCTGTTGTTTGTGTTTTCCTCCTGTGTGTTTTTCTCTGTATGTTTGTGAATTTTCCATAAGCCTACCATGAAGGGGTAACCACATATTAAAATCATATGCCTATCCGTATTTGCCCTGATATATGTATACATGTATGTGTTTATGAAGGGTGCGTGGATGAATGGATAGATGGATTGTGTGTGTGTGTGTGTGTGTGTGTGTGTGTGTGTGTGAGTGTGTGTGTGTGTGTGTGTGTGTGTGTGTGTGTGTGTGTGTGTACGGCATATATGTATAAATAGTTGTACGTGTATATAAATGCGTCCGTATTCCCACAAGGATAATCAAGGAGAATAACGTTATCATTCAGTCCAACACCGCGCCGCAGATGATAACAGCAGCATCCCTCGTGTTATCAGCGGCTGGCCAAGTAATTATGCAGCGGACTGTGCGATAAGGAAGAGAGGGGGACTTGAAAAGGGGCCCTGGACTCTAATTACTCGTGAAAGTCCAGTCCATGCGTCGATGAAGGGTTGCTGGTGGGGTAGGGGTAGGCGGGGGGAAGGAAAAAAGGAGAGTGGAGGAAGATGGGGGAAAGGAAAAGAAAAGAGTGGAGGAAGATGGTGGGAAGGAAAAGAAGAGAGAGTGGAAGTGAGATGATGTAGAAGGAACTGAGATGAAAGAATAAAAAAAGCTTGATGGAGTACATTTCGCTGTTTTATCTATCTGTCTATCTCTAGGTATCTTTCTGTCTGTCTCTGTCTGTCAGTTTTCTATATCGTTTACCCTCAGCCTGCCTTTTTCCATAATGAATGAAAGGGAGGAGAGTGGGCGTAAATTGAATTAATAAAAAACGAGGGTGAAAAGACAGGTGATGGACTGATAGATGGATATATAGATAGATAAACGGATATAGATAGACTGATAATTAGATAGTTATAGAGGTATACGAAAGACGGGGAAAAACGGAAAGGGAAGGGAAAGAGGAAACCGAGGTGAAAAAAAAAAGTACCGGTAGAAAAGAGAGAAAAAATGGACACGCTCGTATGTGACTGCGGTGTGTGTGTGTGTGTGTGTGTGTGTGTGTGTGTGTGTGTGTGTGTGTGTGTGTGTGCGTGCGTGCATGGCTGTAAGGAAGAAGTGGGAGGGGGGGGAGGGGTAAGTGAAACCGAGGTAAGAACGAAAAAAAAAAAATCAAAAGGAAAACTAGGAGGGAAAGAAAAAAAAAATCGTATTCGAAGCAGTGGAGGGACTCAATTGGAGGCAAATTCCATCCGCGGGTTGGAGAGAGACGGGCGGGTATATTCATGGCGGTGAAAATATGCCATGGCTGCTGATTAAACACACCAACATCAAAGTATGGCCACAATACCACAAACCCGCCCATTCACCGCCTGTTATTACTACACATCCTACCTGCCTGCCTGCCTCTCTGTCTCTGTGTCCGTCTGTCCCTCTCTGGCGCTCTCTCTGTCTTTCCCTGTCTCCTGCTTGCTTGGCTGCCTCTCCTCTTCCTGCCTTTCCCTGTCCCCTACCTGACTCCCTATCCCTTACCTGCCTGCCTACCTGCGTCTCCTCTTCGTGCCTTTCCCAGTCCCCTACCTTACTTCTTATCCCTTACCTGCCTGCCCGCCTGCCTCATCTTCACATGTTTCCCACCTGCTTCTCCATTACGTGCCTGCCTACTTGCCTAAAGCTTGCCTGCCAACCACTCTCTCCTCTTCCTGCCTCTCCTTGCCCATTACCTGCCTTCCAAAAGCATGCCTGCCTACCTGCCTTTCCCTCTCTCCTACCTGCATGCCAGACAACCTGTCCTGTACCTGCTTGAAGCTTTCCTTCATCTCTCTCACTCTTTGTTTCCTTCTCTGTCTGAAGCATGCCTGCCTACTTACCTACCTGCGTGCTGTCTGCCTTCTCGCAATTCCTGTTCCTGTCCCCCACCTGCCTGCATCCCTGCTTTGCTGTCTTTCCTGAACCTTGGCTACCTGCGTGCCTGCCTGACTATAACCTGCCTCGACCTGAGCATTGCCTACCTCTCCTCCTCTCTCTTTCTGAAGCTTACTTGTCTGCCGCTCTGCTGCATGACTGTAAACTGCCTCTCATTCCCTGGTCTATCTCTCTTCTTACCACTCCTGCCCTCTTTACCTACTCTCTAGCTCCTAAATGTCTCGTGTTGCTTTCTTTACCTTTTCCTGCCTCCCTCTCTGCCTGCCCTGCCTCCCTCTTTCCCTGGCCTGCCCCCCTCTTTACCTCCCGTGCCTCCCCTACATCCCTCTCTGCCTTACCTGCCTCCCTCCCTGTCTCTGCCTACCAACTCTCCTCGTTTTCCACCTCTCTCTCTCTCTCTCTCTCTCTCTCTCTCTCTCTCTCTCTCTCTCTCTCAACCATCCACTAATGTATCGCCCACCGATGCCTTTTTTCTCCCCATTCTCTCCCCTTCCTCTTCCTTCTCCCCTCCCTACTCTTTCCATACTCCTCCCTTTTCATCCCATCTTTTCTCTCCTTCCTCTTCTCTCTCTTTCTCATTTCCTTCCCTTTCCCCACCCTGCCCAAGCCTTCATCTTCTCACCTCCTTTTTTTTACTTCCGTTTCTTCTGCCCCACATCCCCACCCCCCTTCCCTCCCCCCTCCCCGTCCATCGCCACCTTCCCTCCATCTCTCTCCTCTTCTTCGTCAACATCCCCCTCTTTTCCACTTCCTTCACCTCCCCTATTTTTTTTTTTCCTCTCCCCCTCCCTCCTCCAACACTTTTTTATACATAATTCCTGCATTCCTTTCCACTCTCTCTCCTCCACCCCCTCCTCTTTTCCTCCCTCCTTTCCTCTCCTCCCCATTCCCTACTCTCCTCGCCTCCACTTCTCTGACCCTCATTCTCTCCCCTGACCTCCCTCTTTTTGCCCTGTTCTCCAGTCTTTTAACTCCCTCTATTTTCTCTCCTCATTCCCTTCTCTCCCCATTTCCATATCTCTAACCATCATTTCCTTTCCTTACCTCCCTCCTTTTCTCTCCCTCTCTTCTTCTCCCCCCCCCCTCCTCCTCCAGTTCAGTCCAGGTGGGGTGAGGGAGAGGGTGGGTGGGGTGAGGGGGTGTAAATCACGAGGGTAAGGCCGGGTATTCATTTAGGGGAACAAAGCCTTTCACCCCCAGCAGGCCGGGAGAGGGGAGGGGAGGGGAGTGTTAGATGGACTAGGAAGGAGAGGGAAGGATGGAGAGAGGAAAGAGTGGCTGGTATGAGAGAAGAGAGGTTAGGGAGGGAAGGGATGGAAGGAGAGGGGAAGGAGATGCTGGGACGAGAAAGGAGAGGTTAGGGAGAGGAGGGAGTGGTGAGGAGAAGGAGGGATGTTAAAAGTGAGGAGAAAAGAAGAGATGGAGAAAGGAAAGAGGAATTGGAGGGAGAGAGGAGGAAAGTTTCGGGAGAGAAGGAGAGTGTTGGAGGAGGGGAGAGTTAATAATTAGTAGAGTGAGGAGAACAGAGAGGCCATAGGAATACAAAGAAGTACAGGTAACAGAGTCCTATTGGCCGGTAACGAGGAAGTTTCACAGGGGTACAGGTACAGTAATTACACTAAAGATGTACCCAGTGTGTGTGTGTGTGTGTGTGTGTGTGTGTGTGTGTGAGAGAGAGAGAGAGAGAGAGAGAGAGAGAGAGAGAGAGAGAGAGATGGGCAGGAGGGGGAGGATATTTTAGGGAATGGGGAGAGGAGGGAGATGGGTAGAAAAGAGAGGGGAGGAAAAGAGGAGAGGGAGTAGAGAAGGGAAGATGGAGGAGACGCGGGAATCAGAGAGAGGAGGTTGAAAAGAGGTAGAGGAGAGTAGACAGGGAGAGAAGAAGGGGTGAAAGAGAGAATTGGGAAAAGTAGAGAAGTAGGAAAGGAAGGGAAAAAGGAAGTTGATGAAAGAAATCAGAAGGAAGGAAGGGTTGAGAAAGGAAGAACAGTGAGTTGAAATAAAAAAAGATAAAAGTTGTGAGTGATTATACAGAAGACAAAAAAGGAAGGAAGGAGAGAGAGAGAGAGAGAGAGAGAGAGAGAGAGAGAGAGAGAGACCACGTAAGCTTCTAGTTAGTCTGGCCGTAATTATTGATGGAGTGGCTTAATATTTTATTACAGAAGTTTAAGAATAGCATATCAAGGAGAGAGAGAGAGAGAGAGAGAGAGAGAGAGAGAGAGAGAGAGAGAGAAAATGGTGGTGAAAATTATGTAGCTAGAGGCAATAGAGAGAATATATAAGAAAGACGACCGAATAAGGAGAATGAAAAGTGAGGATAGAAGAGAGAAAGGCAGATTAGAACGAGAGAGAGAGAGAGAGAGAGAGAGAGAGAGAGAAGAGGGAAAAGAGAAACAGGTAATATTGGAAAGCCACTTATTACAGATCTATAAGTTCTTGCGGGGAAAAATAAATAAGACATCCCTTGAACAGAAAACGGGAGGGAGGAAAAAGGTTGGAATTAAAGAAAGTGAAAAGTAAGGAATTGGAGAGAGAGAGACAGAGAGAGAGAGAGAGAGAGAGAGAGAGAGAGAGAGAGAGAGAGAGAGAGAACGAGGGATCAGAATCAAATACAGAAGTTTTTTAAAGGACATGATAATATGGAAGTTGATAAGCACGTCACGCAAAAAAAAAAAAAAAAAATCGAAAAACACAAGGAGTAATGGCGGTAAAATTATTGGTAAGAGCTTCCAGTCAAATTTGTAAGCATTTCGTCGTGAACATAATTTTAAACATATGAAATAAATTGCCTAGGAACGTAGTAGATTGTGACACTATGATAAAATTAAAAATAGTTTAGATTATTAGCCTGTCTAGCTTTCAGTCCCCAGTTCAATGCCGTGATAGATGAAAAATGTAAAGAAATCTAATTAATTTTTTCCTCATTCATTATATTAAGAATTCGGCAACATTGCAGGTAATGGTGCTTTTCCCTTAAGTTTTTCTTGATGTAGAATTTTGTTTTCATCTTTTCCTAGTAAATTTCCTTGACGGTTTTTCTCCATTGCATGGTGGTGGTTCTCACTTTTTCCAGCCGGCCTCGACAGTCAAATTACCTGCTTCTAACTTTACCCTGCTTTCCTTTTTTACCACATCTTTCTTATTTGCACTCGATTATCCTGGTCTGCCAGTTCTTTGACGGTAGAGATTTAATCATGGCATGTCTTATGGTTGTTTTCTTCAGAATTTATTTTAAAGAGAACTGTGTATATTTCCATCAACAAGCATTATTTTCCTTCTGTTTCCTGCTGGCTGTTAGGCTAGGGGGGAGGGGCAGCCTTCCTTCCTAACCATTTCTCACACTTCAGTTAGATTTTTAACCTGGCCTAATTAGTTTTACTCAAGCAGGTAATCTAGTTATTGACCATTAGACCTCTCATTATCAGTATATACCGGGTTCTGTTATCTAATCTTTTCCCCCTCTCATCTCTCTTCCTCCCCCCCTCCCCACCAATGCCCTCAAGATAGAAGCAATAACGAGTCGCTGTTAATACCACCCCTATTGTTTTCACCACTACCCCCCACCCTAACTCCGCATCCTATACCTTAACCCTCTCTCCCCCATCATCTCCTCTCTTGGTCCTCCCCTCTTGTTCCCCATCTTCCCCCCCCCCTCCCCTTCATCCTTACACCTCTTGCTCTCACCCTCTTCATTTTCCCCTTACGGCGGACATGCAGCACACGACTGGTTACAAACTCACCCGTAGCTGTTCAATACAAGAGTTAAACCAGATCTCTTTAAGTCGTTCAGGTTTACAATTGCTCAACTCAGACTTTCTTTCTCAGGCTCGCTTTCCCATTTCCTGTGACGGGTTATTATTTATTTATTTATTTATTTAACGCATTGTGCACGATGTTTCGGAATGGACACGCTGATTTTGTCTTTCTCTGGGTCAGCTTTGGAAAGGGTAGTTCCTGGAGGCTCTTGCTTTACGATTCCTTTTTAATATTATCATCATCATCGTCGTCGTCGTCGTCGTCGTCGTCGTCGTCCACATCTCTTTGCCACTAAAAGATGAGGGTGAGATAGGATCCAGGGAGCAAGAAAAAAAAATTCACCCTTCTATCCCTCCCCCAACCCCACCCCCAACCCCCTTCCTTACCCCCTTCCCTACCTGCGGGGTAATAAGACCTGCCTACCTGTGTTGTTCCGTCTCACCTTTGTGCCATCACCGAGCTCTTGGGTGGACGCCTCTAATGAGAAATATTATACACAGAGGCCTTTTGTCTGAGGACGCCCGCTGCCCCCTAGTCTTTTCATGCTAACTTTTGTTTTTGTTATTAGTGTTTTTGTGAGGGAGAGATTAAGAGGTGTGTGTGTTTTGTAGTTACTGTTTTTTGCTGTTTGGGGGAGATTAAGAGGTTGTGTGTGTGTGTGTGTGTGTGTGTGTGTGTGTGTGTGTGTGTGTGTGTGTGTGTGTGTGTGTTTTGACCGCGCATCCAAACTCCTCCTTTTGTTTAGTATTTTTTTTAGGGCGATGGACAAGCTGTTTCGTGTGTGACCTCCATTTATTTAATTTATATTTTATTTTTGTTTATATATTTTGTTGAGATTAATTAGTTGTTTAATTGCTGTCGTCTCATGTATATTTATTTCTGACGTGTGAGGAGATTATGATTTTCTGTTTGTCTCATTTTCCCCACCTTTACATCACCTCTTGTCTCCTCCCCCTCCACCCCACCCCCACCTCCCCTAACATTAACTTCCCCATCCTTCCTATCCCCTCTCCATTTCCACTCCCCACTCTCACCACTCCCTCTCCCCATATCCACTCCCCCTCCCACCATGCACTCCCTCATTCCTCCGCCCTGTCCTCTCCTTCTCTCACCCACTTCCTCTCTCCCCCTCCAGCTTCCTTTCCGCGGCATCCCCACTGACCCCAATCCCCACCCCCTCCATCCCAGACGATCGTTCAGTAATGGTTAACAAAGTCGTAGTCAATTTAGGCAAAGTTTGTGGGGCTCTCTCCTCCCCATCCCTCCCAAGGCCCACTCACACCATCCCTCTCACACCATCCCTCTCCTCCGCGTCCCCTCTCATCCCTATCCCTCCCATTTCCCACGCCCTTCCCCCACCCGTCTTCTCTCCTTCCCTCTAATCGCACTCCTTTCCTCCAGTCTCCCATTCCCCATCCTTAATCCCACTTATCATCGAAGGTCGCTCCCCTCTCCACTCTCCCATTGCTTCCCGTCCCAGTCCCCTCCCTCCTCACCCCTTTCCCCATACATCATCCTATTCATAATCCATCCATTCACTCGCATCCTTCCGCACCCTCTCCCATTCCCCACTCCCTCTCCCTATCTCCCATCCCTTCCCCATCTTTATTCTCCACTAGTTTCCATCCTTCTCAGTAATCTTCCATTCTTTCTCATCCCCATCTCTCCCCACTCACCCAAAATCATTCCCACTCACCCTTTCCTCCCCATCGCTCTTTCCTCCAATCCCCATTTCTCCTCACCCCATCTCTCCCTACTCACCCCATCTCTCCCCACTCACCCCCATCTCTCCCCACTCACCTCCATCTCTCCCCACTCACCCGCAATCCATCCCACTCTCCCATCTCCGTCCCCATCTCTCTTTCCTCCCCATCTCCCCACTTCTTCATCTCCCCAATTCCTCATCTCCCCACTCCTTCCCAGCACCCCACTCCTCCCCAGACGATCGTTCAATACAGGTTAACCAAGTGGTAGGCAATTAGAGCAAAGTTTGTGGGTGCCGCTAATATCCTGAAGGCCCACCACCATTTCTTAACCTCGCCGCCCCACCATTTTTACCCAACTTCATTCTTATATTTCATTTTGTCTTCCAGTGGTATTTTGGGGGAGATTGGTTGCGTTCTGCGATTTTATTTATTATTTATTCCCATTCTTATTTAGTACAGGAAATGAATAGAAGGGAAAAATTTAATAAAAAAAAAATCCATAGACCATATTATTTACTTTTTTATTTTTATTTTATTTTTGGAACGCCTGGTTGTCGAGTGGATTCAGGCGCTCCACGAGATGTGGCCCGGGAAGGTTTAAGACCGAGGTGTGGTTGGGGTTTATTGCATCCGTAATACCGCTCAGGGATTCACGACTGGTCACAAGCCTCAAATCTTTAGACTGAGGCTAGAGAAAATAAAGCAGTTGAATTTTTTTTTTTTAACCTTATTTCTGTTATTTATTATCCTTTATTCTGCTTTTACCCGTTTTTACTGTTTTTCTGAAGATATTTCGCTCTACTTTTCGTCTGTGCTTCCGTTTTTTTTTTTTTCCGAGTATTTTCGTACCTTATTGTCCAGTTTCCACACTACATTTATTTATTTATTTATTTATTTATATATTTATTTATTATTTATTTATTTATTATTCTGTTCCCTTTTCTGTCGTTAATTCTGTTTTTCTTTCGTTCTCATTGGCTTTCGTTTCCTTTTCCTCATAGACTTTCTTTACCCTTTCTTACCCTTTCTCGCCCCGTTATCTTCCTGTCATTCATATTTTTTTTCCCATTATCCTCTTTCCTTTTTATCTCCCCATTATTCCCTTTCCTCTCATTTTTCTCTCCCCATTATCCTCTGTCCTTTTGTGTTTATCTCCCCATTATCATCTTTCATTCTTCTCTCCCCACTGTTCATTCATTTCATTTTTCTTTCCCCATTATTATTCCTTTCATTTTTCTCTTCCCATTATCCGTCTTCATTTCCTGTCCTCAGTATCTTTTTTATTTTTCTCTCCCCACTATTTTCTTTCCTTTCATTTTTTCTCCCCATTATTTTTATTTCGTTTTTTCTCCCCATTATCTTCATTCCTTTCATTTTTCTTCCCATTATCTTTCATTTTTTCTCCCCATTATATTCTTTCATTTCATTTTCCACTTTTTATATTTCCTGTTCCTCCCCTTTTCTCCATTTCGCTTTCCTCATGATGGGTCTTATTTTCATTTTAACTTTCTTGTCCCCCTTTTCTCATCCTTTTCTTACCCTCCACACCTTTCCATATCCCTATTTTGCATTCTTTTCCCGTCCTTTATTCCCCATTTTCTCACATTACATCTTTCCTCTTTCTCGCTTCTTCTCCTCCCTGTCCCTCATTCCCCAATTCTACGCATTCATTTTCCCTCTTATCACCTCTCCCTCTTCCTCACTTCTTCTCCTTCTGCCTCTGTTTCATTCCCTTTCATACACTCATTTCCTTCCTCACTTCACTCTCCTCCTGTCTTTATTTTCTTTACGTTTCTTTGTCCTTCATTCCCCTTTCCTCACCAGCTTCTCCCCATTCTCTCCTTCCTTCATTTTCCGGCCTCCTCTTTATTTTTTCCCTCTTTCGCCTCGACCATTTCCACTCCCTCTCCTCCACCTCCACATGGGCCAATTTCCACTCGCCTTTTCATTCCACCCAGTCATTTCCATGGGTACTCTCCACTCGCTTTATATTTCCACATTCTTGCCTTTTCTAAATATTTCTTTGCCTCCGTGTACTCCCTTACTTTCATTTCTTCTGTCTACTCTCATCTGTTTTTCATTTCCACCTTCCTCCCTTTTCTGCATGCTTTTCCTCTACTTGCTTCCTTTCCTTAACTCTTTCTCTTTTTCCTTTCTACCTTCCTTGTTTTTTTTGGTTATTTTTCTCTCTATTCACTTCCTTCTCTGTTCTCTTCTGCTTTTCTTCTTCCTGTTTTTTTCTATCCACTTCCTTCCTCGCCTCAATATTCTGTCTCCTCTTCTCGTTTGTTATCCACGTGTTACTTTCCATCTGTCTGCTCGTTTGCTCTTCTTTTTCTTTCTTGCTCTCCATTGTTTGTATTTTCTCTCTCTTCCATTTCCTTTTTCTCTCTCTTCCTTTTCTCTTTTCCTGTATATTCATTTCTTTCCTCTATCTCCTCTCTTGTTTTTTCTGTTTACATTTTTCCCTCTAGCTACCCCACATTCCCCTTCTGTTATTTTTTCTTCCACTGCACCTCCTTTTTCTTTTCTGTAATCTCTCTTCCTGCTGCCTACTTTTACTTCTTTTCGTCTGATTACCCTTCCTCTTTTGTTTCCATCATCCTTGCAGCATCTTTATTTTCCTCTGCTCACCCTCTTCCTCATTTACATGTTTTCCCATCTTTCTTCATTGTTTGCTTCAGTATTACTGTCTGCTTCGTCGATTACTTTTTTCTTTGTCTTCGTCTTCGCTTTGTTATTGTCTCGCCTCCTCATTTAATTCTTTCTTATTTACTTGTCTATATTTTACATTTCCTCATCTACATATTGCTTTCAGTGTCATTTTTCACTTTTTTTTTTTTGTTTGTTTATCTTTCACATTTAGTGTCATTTTTCCCCTTCTTATCACACCTTATTTTCGTTCCTCTTCGTCTTCGCTAACGTCGCACATTGCAATTATTTTACTCTCGTTACTTCCCATTTCTTTTCCTTTTCCGTTTTTTTTATTTTCCCTTTTCCTTATCTCATTTCGCTCTGTTTATATGTTTCCTTCCATTTTCGTTTTCTCTTTTCCTGTCTCGTTTCTACTCTCTCTCTCTCTCTCTCTCTCTCTCTTTTCTCGCCACGGTTGACTCTACTCTTAATTTCGTCGCATTGAACTACCCCCCTCACTGCCTCTTCCTCCTCTTCCCTCCTTACTTTCCGCTTCTCATTTCTGCCGTCTCCTCTTTCTCTTCCAGCCTTCAATCCTCGAACCATTCTCTTCATTATCATTTATTCCTAATTTCTCTCGCCTCTTATATTCTCTAATCCCTTTGCTTTTTCGTCCTCATCCTCCTCATCCTTATCCTCATCCTAAGTCCTCATCCTCACTTCCTCTTCATCATTCTTCTTCTTCCTCCTCCTCCTCTCCTTTTCTTCCCCTTCTTTCGCCACGGTTAACTCCTCCTAATTTGCTCACATTTTAATTTCCCTTTCACTATCTCCTCCTCCTCCTCCTCCTTCTTCTCCTCCTCCTCCTTCTCCTCCTCCTCCTCCTTTCTGTTTGACCCCATTCATCCTGTTTTGTTCCACTTATCTTCTTGCTCTTCGTTTTCCTCCTCCTTCTCCCGCCCCTTCCTCCTCTTCCTCCCCATTCCTCTTCCTCCTCCCTCCTTCCTCTTCTTCCTCTTCATAGCTTCGATTGACTCTGCTCTTAATTGCCCTGCATTTTACACTCCCCCCCCCCTCAGCGGCCTCCTCTTCCTTCCTCCTCCTCTTTCTCTTCCATCCTCCTCCTCTTCATCTTCCTCCTCCTCTTCGTCTTCCATTTCCTCTTCCTTCTTCCTCCTGTTCCTCTTCCTCACTCCTTCTCCTCCTCTTGCTTCCTCCTCCTCTTTCTCCTCCTTCCTTCCTCCTCCTCCTCCTCCTCTTCCTATTTCCTTTCTCCACCTCTTCTACTTCGTTCCTTCTCTTTTTCCTGTTCCTCCTCATCCTCTTCTTTCTTCTCATCTTCCTCATCCTCTTTTTTCTTTTCTTCCTCTTTCTCCTCTTCTTCATCATTCTCCTCTTCCACTTCTCTCTCCTCTTCTTTCCTCTTCCTCTTCTTTCTTCTCATCTTCCTCATCCTCTTTTTTCTCTTCTTCCTCTTTCTCCTCTTCTTCATCATTCTCCTCTTCCTCTTCTCTCTCCTCTTCTTTCCTCTTCCTCTTCCTAGCCTTAGTTGACTCTGCTCTTAATTTCCTCGCATTTTACTCCGCCCTCTCAGCGAGCCTCTGTCTGTCGCTACCCAATAACCTCACTCACTCCACACCCGTCCTCGACCTCCACCTCTTGGGCTCGCTTGGTCTTTCTAGTTTCTGTTTGTCTCGTTTGCTTCTGTTTTCGATTGATACCCGTTCTCCCCCCTCCCTCACCTCCCCCATGTTGGCCTCTCTGGTCTTTGTTGGTCTCTTTTGCGTCTGTTCTCTCCCCTTGTTGGTCGTTCTCTGGCCTCTGTTGGTCTTGCATGTCTGTTTTATTTCCCTTTAGGTCTCTTTAGCCTCTATCAATCTTGCTTCATTTTGTTTTCTTCTGTTGGTCTCTGTTGCCTCTGTTGGTCTCGCTTGTTTCTGTTTTTGTTTAGGTCTCTCTGGTCTCTGTCGGTCTTGCTTCAGTCTGTTTTCACTTCCTGTTGGTCCCTCTGGCTTCTGTTGGTCCCGTTCTGTTTCATCTTTCTTTTTTATATTTTAGTATGGCACTGTTTCCTCGACCTGTTTCACGCCCCCTCGTATCTCACTCCCTGTTGGTCTCTCCGGTCTCTCTTGGTCTGTCTGGTATCTCGTGGTCTCTCTTCTTTTTTATTTTTCTCGATCTGGCTCACTTTCCTCTTGATCTCGTAATAAAATCTCGGCTTCGGACTGTTCCCTGTATGCATCTCTCTCTCTCTCTCTCTCTCTCTCTCTCTGTATGTATATATATATATATATATATATATATATATATATATATATATATATATATATATATATATATATATATATCGTCCTTCTCCTCCCTCTTCTTCTGTCTCTTCCTCCTCTTCTCTGCTTCTTTCCTCCCTGTTCTCTCCTCCTTTCTCCCTTCTCCTTCTTTCCTCTCCTCTTCCTCTGCTACCTCTCCTCCAACCTCGACCCCTGGAGGAATAATCAAGAGGGCGAGAGAGAGAGATAGTAATTACTGGACCTGACTCACCTTAGACTTACCTGAGAGAGAGAGAGAGAGAGAGAGAGAGAGAGAGAGAGAGAGAGAGAGAGAGAGAGAGAGAGAGAGAAATGTTCATGTACTCCCTGTGTTACCTGACAGTGAAACGTGGATGGTAACACCGTAGAGTCTTACACCAATTTATTTAACTCGAGCACGATGGGTCCCAAATAGAATGGTTTGACGATAACAGGAATAAATTAGAAAATATATGCTGTCCAGGATTAGAGAGAGAGAGAGAGAGAGAGAGAGAGAGAGATGAGTAATAGAACTGCCGGTAAGTGCAAAGGCCTAATAAATGGTTGGGAAAAGTCGAACGTGCTGTAGGGAGGCAGAATGGGTTAGGGCAAGGCAGGATGAGGCAGGGTGAGGCAGAATAATGTAAGCTGAGGCAAGTCAACGCAGAGAGAAGCAGGGTAAGGTACAAGGGAGGCTGGATAATGCTAGGTAAGGCAGAGTAAGGTAGAGTGAGGCAGTGAAAGGGAAGATGGGGAAGAGTAGGATGGGTGAAGCATGATAAGGAAGGGTAAGGCAGAGTGAGGCAGAGGGGAGGGGAGGAAAGGTGTGGTGAGGCAGGATTTAGGCAGGGTTGAAGCATGATGAGGAAGGGTAAGGCAGAGTGAGGCAGAGGGGAGTGAGGGAAAGGTGGGGTGAGGCAGGATTTAGGCAAGGGTGAGGCAGGACTGGTCACGTGAAGTAAGGGAAGGCTCAGTGGAAAAGAACAAAATTGGAAAACAAGAGAAGGAAGGAAGTGAATGGAGTAAGTAAAGAGGGAAGAGAGAATTAAGTATAGAAGAGAATAAAAAGAACAAATGGAGAGGGTGATGCAGGGTGAGGATTGATAAGGGTGAGGCATGAGTGGGTAAGGCAGAGAAGGATGGTGCGTGAGTGGGTAAGGCAGAGAAGGGTGGTGCGTGAGTAGATAAGGCAGAAAAGGGTGGTGCGTGAGTGGGTAAGGCAGAAAAGGGTGGTGCGTGAGTGGGTAAGGCAGAAAAGGGTGGTGCGTGAGTGGGTAAGGCAGAGAAGGATGGTGCATGAGTGGGTAAGGCAGAGAAGGGTGGTGCGTGAGTGGGTAGGACAGAAAAGGGTGGTGCGTGAGTGGGTAAGGCAGAAAAGGGTGGTGCGTGAGTGGGTAAGGCAGAGAAGGGTGGTGCGTGAGTGGGTAAGGCAGAAAAGGGTGGTGCGTGAGTGGGTAAGGCAGAAAAGGGTGGTGCGTGAGTAGATAAGGCAGAAAAGGGTGGTGCGTGAGTGGGTAAGGCAGGGAAGGATAAGGCATGGGTGGGTAAGGCAGAGAAAGGTGAAGCATGAGTAGGTAAGGCAGGGAAGGGTGAGGCATGAGTGGGTAAGGCAGGGAAGAGTGAGGCATGAGTGGGTAAGGCAGAGAAGGGTGAGACATGAGTGGGTAAGAGGATGAAGAGGAAAATGGGTCAGGGTGAGTAAGGCAGGGGTAAGGTAAGGCAACGGTGAAACATGAATGATGATGATAGGGAAGGGTTGAGGTAGGCGGTGAAGCAAGAGAGAATTAAGAGAGAGAGAGAAAGAGAGAGAGGAGGGAGAAAATCATCTGCCTCACCATCGGGGGGTCTTGCCTGAAGTAGCCTGGAACTACCTTGGGCCAGCATATAATCAATAATTAATCGTTTAACTGATGCTCCCCCGCCCTCCATCACTGCT